>NC_079216.1:69738166-69740666 GCF_029633865.1 Lampris incognitus
TTTGATGGAGGGGTGATGATTATTGAGAATGTTGATGAAGGCAGGAAATTGTGTAATGTCATGGGGCCAAATGCCAAAAATGTCGTCCAAATACCTAAGATAAAGGGATGGTTGTAGGGGGCATTTGGCCAAGGCTTCTCGCTCCCACTCGCTCATATAGAGGTTGGCGTAGGAGGGGGCGAATCTCTGGCCCATGGCTGTCCCGTTAACCTGGAGAAAATATTGGTTATTAAAAAGGAAGTCATTGTTAGTAAGGCAGAGTTCTATTAATTGGATGAGTTCTTGGTTGGGTCTGTTCCGGTCGGGGTTTCTATTGAATATGTTTGTAAGTGTTTGTAGTCCAAGGTGGGTGTTGATGTTTGTGTATAAGCTGTCGATGTCAATTGTAAAGAGATATGATTGGTTCGGGACCGCCATGGACCTGATAATTTCTATGAAGTGATATGTGTCCTTGATGTAACTCGGATGTTGGGTGGAGAGGGGCCCCAAGAAGTGGTCGATGTACTGAGAGATGTGGTAGGTGGCGCTGTTGCAGTCGGAGACTATTGGTCTTCCGGGAGGGACCTCAAAAGGGATAGTCCAAGTGTGTGGTGGTTTATGTATTTTAGGTAGTAAGTAAAAGTAGCGTGGTCGTGGGTTGTCCGGTCCGAATAAGTAGTTTTTTTGTTTGGCGGATATATATTTTTTGTTGTAGAGTGTTTGAATGATGGTCCTTAGTCTGCTTTGGGTGGGTATTTGAATTGAGTCGTCCAGTCGTTTATAGTATGTGTTGTTGTTGAGTTGTCTATTGGCTTCTATGAGGTATTGGTGACGGTCCATGATGATTATTTTGGATCCTTTGTCCGCCGGTTTTATGATGATGTTGGGGTTGTGGGTAAGTTCAGTGAGGGCCCTGCGCTCGGCCCCCGACAGGTTGTCAGAGACGTCTGCCGGGGGCCTGTAGCGTTTCAGGGCCCGTCGGTCTGTGTGTATGAATGATTGTGTTGAAGTATGTAGTCCAGTCCAGTCCGGTTCCCAGTTGGATGGATAGCTGAAAGGTGTGTGTTGGTAGTCGGAGTGAGGATGAAAATAATCAATTAATTTGAGGCGTCTGTGGAAGTTGTGTAGGTCCCTTTGAAGTTCCTCCCGGTCGAATTTGGTGGGTCGTGGGACGAAGGAGAGCCCCTTCTCCAAAAGACGGCGTTGGGCTGGGGAGGGTATGAAGAGGGTTGCTAGATTGAGGATATTGGAGGGGGAGTTCCAGTCCAGGTCCCGGGTTAGGGTTAGGGTTAGGGTTAGGGTTAGGGTTAGGGTTAGGGTTAGGGTTAGGGTTAGGTTAGGGTTAGGGTTAGGGTTAGGGTTAGGGGTTAGGGTTAGGGTTAGGGTTAGGGGTTAGGGTTAGGGTTAGGGTTAGGGGTTAGGGTTAGGGTTAGGGTTAGGGTTTAGGGTTAGGGTTAGGGTTGGGTTAGGGTTGGGGTTTGGGGTGTCGGTAATTGACTTTATTTGCACTGGCCTACGGTGTCTGAACTAGTCCCCCCAATGGATAAAGATGGTTGTTGGCGGGTGCATGGACATGAGCAAACAGGGGCCGGCGTAATTAAACGTCATCATTGAGGCCTCCCGGTGCGGTCGTCCGGAGCTTGTGGATCCACTGTTTTTCCGCTCTCTTCCTCTGCCCCCCGGTCCAGTGATCGTTGTTTTCAAGGCCAGAGATGATGAGGTGGGAGGAGGGGTGCGTTTGGAAGTGTGTGATTAGGGGGGTACGAAGTTTGCCTACCATGATGTTGTGTATGTGTTGTGAGAGTCGTGTATGTATCGAGTGTCGGGTTTCCCCAATGTAGTGTTTGTCGCAGAGGGTGCATGTGATGATGTAAACGACGTTTGTGGTGTTGACGGAGAATGAGCCCAAGGTGGGCATAGCTGTGTTGGTGTGTGGGTTGTGGATGTATTTTCTGTTTCTGTAGTGGTGTGCATATTGTAATTGGGGTGTGGGTCTGTGATCGGAGAATTGGGATTTGACCAGTATGTTGTGGAGGCTCTTGTTTTTTCTGTAAGCGGATATGATTTTATTGTTGTGGAAAGCCGGGTGCTGGGACTGCAGACTGGAGAAACTGTTCTTTATGGCCTGGTGGAGACCGGTTATTTTGTGTGAAAAGGTGGAGATGAGAGGTATGAAGTGCCGCGGCGGGGTAGGGTTGAGGTGTGAACTAATTGTGGCGGTGTGTTGTGGGCCCGAGCTGCCTCTCGCTACAGGGGGGTTGGGATGCAGGCCTTCATTGGGGAAGGGGGAAGAGTTAGGTTCAGGATAAGGACCGGGGGTAGGGTCATGGTTAAGTTTAGGGTTAGGGTCGTGGTTAGGGTTAGGGTTAGGGTTGGGGCTATGATTAGGGTTGGGGTTATGGTTAGGGTTGGGGTTAGGGTTGGGGTTATGGTTAGGGTTGGGGTTAGGGTTGGGGTTAGGGTTAGGATAAGGATGGGGTTGGGGGTGGTTAAGATCAGGATAAGGGTGGGAGGGGGTGTC
>NC_079216.1:69755666-69758166 GCF_029633865.1 Lampris incognitus
TTAGGGTTAGGGTTAGGGTTAGGGTTAGGGTTAGGGTTAGGGTTAGGGTTAGGGTTAGGGTTAGGGTTAGGGTTAGGGTTAGGGTTAGGGTTAGGGTTAGGGTTAGGGTTAGGGTTAGGGTTAGGGTTAGGGTTAGGGTTAGGGTTAGGGTTAGGGTTAGGGTTAGGGTTAGGGTTAGGGTTAGGGTTAGGGTTAGGGTTAGGGTTAGGGTTAGGGTTAGGGTTAGGGTTAGGGTTAGGGTTAGGGTTAGGGTTAGGGTTAGGGTTAGGGTTAGGGTTAGGGTTAGGGTTAGGGTTAGGGTTAGGGTTAGGGTTAGGGTTAGGGTTAGGGTTAGGGTTAGGGTTAGGGTTAGGGTTAGGGTTAGGGTTAGGGTTAGGGTTAGGGTTAGGGTTAGGGTTAGGGTTAGGGTTAGGGTTAGGGTTAGGGTTAGGGTTAGGGTTAGGGTTAGGGTTAGGGTTAGGGTTAGGGTTAGGGTTAGGGTTAGGGTTAGGGTTAGGGTTAGGGTTAGGGTTAGGGTTAGGGTTAGGGTTAGGGTTAGGGTTAGGGTTAGGGTTAGGGTTAGGGTTAGGGTTAGGGTTAGGGTTAGGGTTAGGGTTAGGGTTAGGGTTAGGGTTAGGGTTAGGGTTAGGGTTAGGGTTAGGGTTAGGGTTAGGGTTAGGGTTAGGGTTAGGGTTAGGGTTAGGGTTAGGGTTAGGGTTAGGGTTAGGGTTAGGGTTAGGGTTAGGGTTAGGGTTAGGGTTGGGTTAGGGTTAGGGTTAGGGTTAGGGTTAGGGTTAGGGTTAGGGTTAGGGTTAGGGTTAGGGTTAGGGTTAGGGTTAGGGTTAGGGTTAGGGTTAGGGTTAGGGTTAGGGTTAGGGTTAGGGTTAGGGTTAGGGTTAGGGTTAGGGTTAGGGTTAGGGTTAGGGTTAGGGTTAGGGTTAGGGTTAGGGTTAGGGTTAGGGTTAGGGTTAGGGTTAGGGTTAGGGTTAGGGTTAGGGTTAGGGTTAGGGTTAGGGTTAGGGTTAGGGTTAGGGTTAGGGTTAGGGTTAGGGTTAGGGTTAGGGTTAGGGTTAGGGTTAGGGTTAGGGTTAGGGTTAGGGTTAGGGTTAGGGTTAGGGTTAGGGTTAGGGTTAGGGTTAGGGTTAGGGTTAGGGTTAGGGTTAGGGTTAGGGTTAGGGTTAGGGTTAGGGTTAGGGTTAGGGTTAGGGTTAGGGTTAGGGTTAGGGTTAGGGTTAGGGTTAGGGTTAGGGTTAGGGTTAGGGTTAGGGTTAGGGTTAGGGTTAGGGTTAGGGTTAGGGTTAGGGTTAGGGTTAGGGTTAGGGTTAGGGTTAGGTTAGGGTTAGGGTTAGGGTTAGGGTTAGGGTTAGGGTTAGGGTTAGGGTTAGGGTTAGGGTTAGGGTTAGGGTTAGGGTTAGGGTTAGGGTTAGGGTTAGGGTTAGGGTTAGGGTTAGGGTTAGGGTTAGGGTTAGGGTTAGGGTTAGGGTTAGGGTTAGGGTTAGGGTTAGGGTTAGGGTTAGGGTTAGGGTTAGGGTTAGGGTTAGGGTTAGGGTTAGGGTTAGGGTTAGGGTTAGGGTTAGGGTTAGGGTTAGGGTTAGGGTTAGGGTTAGGGTTAGGGTTAGGGTTAGGGTTAGGGTTAGGGTTAGGGTTAGGGTTAGGGTTGGGTTAGGGTTAGGGTTAGGGTTAGGGTTAGGGTTAGGGTTAGGGTTAGGGTTAGGGTTAGGGTTAGGGTTAGGGTTAGGGTTAGGGTTAGGGTTAGGGTTAGGGTTAGGGTTAGGGTTAGGGTTAGGGTTAGGGTTAGGGTTAGGGTTAGGGTTAGGGTTAGGGTTAGGGTTAGGGTTAGGGTTAGGGTTAGGGTTAGGGTTAGGGTTAGGGTTAGGGTTAGGGTTAGGGTTAGGGTTAGGGTTAGGGTTAGGGTTAGGGTTAGGGTTAGGGTTAGGGTTAGGGTTAGGGTTAGGGTTAGGGTTAGGGTTAGGGTTAGGGTTAGGGTTAGGGTTAGGGTTAGGGTTAGGGTTAGGGTTAGGGTTAGGGTTAGGGTTAGGGTTAGGGTTAGGGTTAGGGTTAGGGTTAGGGTTAGGGTTAGGGTTAGGGTTAGGGTTAGGGTTAGGGTTAGGGTTAGGGTTAGGGTTAGGGTTAGGGTTAGGGTTAGGGTTAGGGTTAGGGTTAGGGTTAGGGTTAGGGTTAGGGTTAGGGTTAGGGTTAGGGTTAGGGTTAGGGTTAGGGTTAGGGTTAGGGTTAGGGTTAGGGTTAGGGTTAGGGTTAGGGTTAGGGTTAGGGTTAGGGTTAGGGTTAGGGTTAGGGTTAGGGTTAGGGTTAGGGTTAGGGTTAGGGTTAGGGTTAGGGTTAGGGTTAGGGTTAGGGTTAGGGTTAGGGTTAGGGTTAGGGTTAGGGTTAGGGTTAGGGTTAGGGTTAGGGTTAGGGTTAGGGTTAGGGTTAGGGTTAGGGTTAGGGTTAGGGTTAGGGTTAGGGTTAGGGTTAGGGTTAGGGTTAGGGTTAGGGTTAGGGTTAGGGTTAGGGTTAGGGT
>NC_079217.1:0-100000 GCF_029633865.1 Lampris incognitus
AAACACACAAGGACCACAGACTCAATGAGCGGTCGGATCTGACAGATGGACAAATGACCAACTGTGACTTAGACCATAGAGGCCAAGCTCACACTTACCAGCTCTGTCGCACAACTCATGATCTCACCACAACCCAGGGATGTCACTGGACTTGACGTTATCTCCTGGGCACGCTTTCTTCCCGCCTTTGGCTCTAAACTTCCTGCTCATGTGACTGATGATAATGCAAAAACACACACACACACATACACACACACACACACACACACACGAGCACACACGTGCACACACACACAAAATTAATTTAATTTAGAAATGTTGATTTGAGTTTTTGTCTTATCTATTTTTGTATTTATGTGTGCCACTCACGGCACTGGATGCTTCCTATGAGCTTGTTGGATATTAGCACTCCTCCTTAGCATGAAGGTCCACATAGGAACGACCTCAAGTCTGCCTCACTCTCTCTCCCACTGACCTCCTTAAGATACCAGAAGGTATCGTGACCTTAGGACCGCTCTCCTACATGCACACGTGCATGCAAACACGCAACGCAGACAGTATACAAAAAGCCATGTGAACACACGCACACAAACACATACATATGTACACACACACACACATGCACATGTGAGCACACAAACTTCTGTAAGCATTTCCAATACTTTTTTTTGGTCACAGTGGTGTGAGAGGAGCTGCAGCCAAAGGACTCTTCTAACCAGTCTGCTCCTTCCCCAATCGATGGGCCTATACTAGGTCACACTACAGGACTCTTCTGACCAGTCTGCTCCTTCCCCACTCAGTGGGTCTATACTAGGTCACCCTACAGGACTCTTCTGACCAGTCTGCTCCTTCCCCACTCAGTGGGCCTATACTAGGTTACACTACAGGACTCTTCTAACCAGTCTGCTCCTTCCCCACTCGATGGGCCTATACTAGGTCATACAACAGGACTCTTCTAACCAGTCTGCTCCTTCCCCACTCAGCGGGCCTATACTAGGTCATACAACAGGACTCTTCTAAGCAGTCTGCTCCTTCCCCACTCAGTGGGCCTATACTAGGTCATACAACAGGACTCTTCTAACCAGTCTGCTCCTTCCCCAATCAGTGGGCCTATACTAGGTTACACTACAGGACTCTTCTAACCAGTCTGCTCCTTCCCCACTCGATGGGCCTATACTAGGTCACACTACTGCAACCTTTTCTGAATGATGAGGAGACCTATAGTGCTGATGATCATGATGTTATGATTATAGTATTAAACTTCTGTTTTGTAAGACTGTTGTCTGAAATCATGTTTTTCTGTGTGTGTGTGTGTGTGTGTGTGTGTGTGTGTGTGTGTGTGTGTGTGTGTGCGAGAGAGAGAGTGTAGCATCTCCACTGAATGATGGTCAACACTTCAACTGATGATTTTTCATTGATTTAAAAACTCCAAACCACCGTAAGAGCTAGATATAAAGCACAAACAGAAATACATTAACTACATAGCCATGTAGCTTCAGGCATTACCCTAGCTTAACATTAGCTCACATCTGTTAACAGATACTCAACTTAGAAGAGCTATGAAGTTCCTTAAGACTTCAAAATTACATCAAAGCACAAAAACACATAACAATACAATACAAAGAACACTAACCCTGTGCCTCTTCGGAGGGTGCTAATACAATAAAATTCGACTTAATGAGATTTCATTTCCCTGTTAATGTTCCTGCTTTCGTTCGCGATAGGAAATACTAAGAATCAATTCATAATTTCAGAATAAAAGTCCCTCAAAGCAAACAAAACAGGAAATACTGTAATACATATTTAAAACATTAGACCTGCAATAATATGAATAAATTACTGTTCAACAGGGAAATCCCTTTAGAATTAAACTTAGAATTGGGTTAGCTACACTCCCACCAAAATTATGAGTGTTTCATTAAACAACATGAACTATGAATAATTTTCACAGAAAGAATGACCATGTTTCATTAAAGTCATGAGCTTAAGAAGTCTCTAACAACAGGACTAGCCTCTGCACTGGGAGTTCCAATATGGAAAGGTTACCCAGATGCTCACCCTTCTTGCTCAGTCTCTTATCTCCTATTGAGATTTTTGCTCTTCTTATGAGTCCATCCTTGCCCTTGACAGTCTCTATGAACCTTGCAAGTCTCCACTCGCCTCTAGGTGACAGTTCATCAATGTCCATTACAACATCACCCACTTGCAGATTTCTCCTCAGCGAGTGCCATCTCTGTCTTGTCATTATGCTGTGAAGATATTTGCGTTTCCAGCGGCTCCAGAAGTGTTCCACCAGATACTGCACACGTCGCCATCTCTTTGCTCTGTATAAGTCTTCTCTGGGGAATGTGCCAGGCGGAGGCAGTGCTGGGCTGGACTTCATTTGGATGAGGTGATTGGGGGTGAGGGGTTCCAGGCTGTCTGGACTGATCAAGTTATCCACCATGAGAGGCCTGCTGTTGACTATATCCATGGCTTCATAGAACGGTGTCCGTAGTGCAGAGACATTGAGTCTGTTGTGAGAAAGTGATAGTGTGGAGTTCAGGATACTCCTGACCGTCTTGATCTGCAGCTCCCACATGCCACCCGCATGGCTAGAGTGCAGCGCGTTCATGTCAACGTCACACTGCCTGTGTGACAGAATGTGCTTAGTCTGTCAGAGGCAAGCTTTCGTAGGGCTGCCTTAAGCTCATTCTTGGCAACTACAAAGTTAGTGCCTTGATCGCACTGGATTTGACGGACAGCACCTCTGATGGCGATGAAGCATCGCAAGCTGTTAATGAAGGCGTCGGTGGACATGTCCTCCAGCATCTCCAGGTGGATGGCCCGTGAACAAAAGCAGGTAAGGAGCAGGCCATATTGTTTGTGCTGTTTCCTTTCTTCTGTAGTGGCAAAGGGACCAAAGCAGTCCATACCGCAATAAGTGAATGGAGGGGAGGGCTCCATACACTCTGCAGGTAAGTCGCTCAGTCTTTGGCCCTCTGGAGGACTCCTGAGTCTGCAACAGATCACACACTGGCGAATGAATGAAGCAACTGCTCGGCTCATACCTGGGATCCAATATCCATTGGATCTGACTTCATTTGCAGTAAAGCCCTTGGCCTGGTGTTTCACCTTTTCACGGTTGTGCGCTATTATCAGCTTTGTGATATGATGCTCCTTGGGAATGACAATGGGATGCTTGAGTGAATCTGTGAGAGATGAATGGTGGAGTCTTCCTCCCATCTTCAAAATGGCATCTGTGTCTATAAAGATATCCAGGTGATACAGTTTGCTGTTTTTTGTTATTTGACTTCCCATCTTTAACTGCTTGATCTCTTTCTCATATGCCTGGCCTTGCAGAGCTCTGATTATGACACATTCAGTGCTTTTCTGCTCACTCACTGTAGAAGGGGCATGTGACTTGATTTTCTTAGCTCGTCGCACAAGGCAGGCCACAGCTGCGGTGGCTCGGGACCATGATGATAACTTGGACAGACAATCTACAATGCTGAATAGTTCTTATACCTTCATCTGCAGTGCTTGAGCTGTTCTGATCTCTGGATCTCCTATAGCCAGATCTGGTATCACATCCTCTTGTGTAGATATCTCACTTTCCCAGAGGAACATGGGACCTCTGAACCAGTTGGATCTGAGCAGCTCATTCACCGTTCTTCCCTGGGATGTATTGTCTGCTGGATTCTTATCCATGGGCACATAATGCCATTGCAGGGGGGTTGTGCTATTACGGATCTTCTGGACCCTGTTGGCGACAAAGGTATGAAAGCGCACTGAGTTGTTATTTATATAGCTCAGCACTACCATGGAGTCTGTCCAGAAGTACTCTTTCACATTAGAACAACTAAGCTGCTCTCTGAGCATATTGCTGACAGTAACTGAAACCACTGCTGCACTTAATTCCAGCCTTGGTATTGTAATTAACTTTGTGGGAGAAACACAGGCCTTTCCAATCACCAGGCAACAGTGAGTCTCCCCTCTCTGGTTCTTGACTCTCAGATAAGAACACTGCCCATATCCGCTTGTGCTTGCATCAGAAAAGTGGTGCAACACTGTTTCAATGACTTCTCCAAAATAACAGGTATGTAACATTGAGCTATATGTATCTTCTCTAGGTTGGCAAAGTCATGTTGCCAGCTCTTCCACTGTGGCCTCAACATTTCTGGTAGGGGTTCATCCCACCCAACACCTTGATGGCACATTTCTTTCAGGATCTTCTTCCCAGTAAGGACATATGGCGCAAGGACGCCAAGAGGGTCAAACATTGATGTGACCATAGCCAATATGCCTCTACGTGTCCCTGGTTGGTTTGTCAAAGTGTTGTTGAATTTGAAACTATCCCTGTCTATGCTCCAGTGAATCTCTAGAGCTTGTTCTACTAGTGTGTCAGAGAAAGTCAAATCCTTTGTCTTGGCATCTGTCACCGGCTCTGATGGGGGTATACTCTGTAGGACAGCATGGTTGTTTGAGACAAATTTGTGGAGATGGAGACCACCCTTGGCGCATATTTCTCTTGCCTCCTGTGCCAACTGAATGGCCTTTTCCACAATATCTGTACTTGTGACTCCATCGTCCACGTAAAAGTCTCTTTCCATAAACTGTGATCATACTGGGTATGAGAGCCTGTTTTCATTGGCTAGGTACTTCAGCCCATAATACACGCAGCCAGGGGACGATACTGCACTGAAAAGATGGACTTTCATTTGGTAATCCTGAGGTTGTGTGCTTGCATCTCCATCTTTCCACCACAGGAAACGTAAGTAATTGCGATCTTGGTCTGGCACATGGAACTGATGAAACATTTTTTCTATATCACACATAAGAGCTATAGGATGCCGTCTGAACCGTAGAAGGACACCGGTGAGGTTGTTTATCATGTCTGTCCCTGGAAGAAGGTGTTTATTGAGGCTCGTGCTGCCACACTTCGCAGAGCAGTCGAATACAACACACAGCTTGTCAGGCTTTTTAGGGCGGTATATGCCATGATGAGGGATGTACCATCGTTCACCTGTTAATCCATCTTCTCGCACTTCTTCAACATCACCTCTCTCTATGATTTCCTTCATGTATGTCGTGTAGTCCTTTTTATATTTCTCATCTCTGTAAAACTTCCGGTGTAAATTGCTGAGTCTGATTTCAGCAAGTTTTCTGTTATCAGGTAAGTGTGGCCGTTGCTTAAAGGGTAAAGGCATCTCATAATGTCCCTCATCATTTAGTTTTATGCCTTCTTTTAGTTTGCTCAGGAAAATTACATCCTCTTGCGAGACCATTTTGTCTTCTCCTTTGATGTCCTTAAAGTCTGACTCCAGGGCGCTGATCACATCCATTGGTGTTACTGGAGTCAGTTCCTTTACTGAGACTTTGTGACACAGGCTGGTGTCTGTTCCATCTAAGCTTGGTGTTGAGCAGCCCACAATGCTCCATCCGAAATCTGTAAGGATGGCATAGGGCTCGTTGTCTTTTCCGGCTAATACCTGTCTGGGTGTTAATGATCTGGGACAGTTGAACCCAATTAAGAGCCCAACATCACAGGTGAGAAAGGGTGGCACTTTATTGATGATTGCTGTTAAATGAGGCCATCTTCTTGCAGTTTCATGAGTGGGTATATGATCACGGTTCCCAGGAATGCAGTCCTTTGTATATGCAGAAGGAAGACCAATGTGGATGCATGAATTGTAGCCTCTCACCCTCTAACTCCAGATACCTTTTCACACTTCATGATCATGCTCTCCAAGCATAGTGGTAAGTTTCAGCTTCACAGGTTAGGTATTTGCTTGTAATTCATTGCTCACCTCATTGTCAATGAATGGGCTGTCACTTTGAGTGTCCAATAATGCATAAACAAGCTGTTCTTTTGATGGGTCAGTGGTCATGGACACCCACACAGGAACGATCATGGAAGTGCTGCATGACTGACCCCCTCTGGTGACGTTGAGTGCCATTGCTGCCGTGGTTTCATCCGGAGTGCTTGAAGCGGAGTTCACAGTGGATACAGGACCTTCTCTACCTTCACGCCCTCTGTAGTTCTCATCATGGAGACAGGTGGGGTGTCTTCCGTTGCATACATCACAAATGTGGCAGTGATGACATTCCTTGGCACTGTGACCTGGTTTCAGACACACATAACAAAGTTTATTTTCTTTCACATACTTCCGTCAATCATTTAAGGACTTTTCTGTGAAGTCTGGGCACTTGGGTAGTTGATGTTTGACAGTTTTGCACCACATGCATGGAGGTCTTGATTTTCCATCGCTTGACATTGATTTGTCACCATTTACAGCAGTTTGGATGCTGAAGACATTGGCTTTGTTTCCCTTTGATTCCTTTGTGCTTCTTCTGTCATAGGATGAATTAGATGAGTGAAGAGCATGTAGGGAAATAACTGGGTTGCATGCTATCTCTGCTTCGAGGGTGACAAAGTTAGCAAAGTCTTTGAAGGTGGGAAACTCTTTACCGTACATAAGTGCTACTGTGACCTGACGATTCCAAAGGGATGCCAGTCAATCTGGGACTTTATGCATCAGCTTTTGGCTTTCTTCAAAGTCATTTAATATTTCTAGGCCCTTCACATGAGGCATGGCTTGTAGACAGGCATTCAGGAAATCAGCAAATGTTATTGAGCCTTCTGCATCTTTGGACTGTATTTTTGGCCATTTTGACAGTTGTCTCTGAAAGCTCGTTGTATGATAAAAGGCGGACCATAGCGTTGGTTGAGCTTATTCCATGCATCTCTGTATGCCTCATCATCATCTCTATAAAAAGTGCCTTCAAGGCATTTATGAGCAGGGCCACTGACGCATTTCTTTAAGTAATAAATCTTATCGGCTGAGGAAATACTCTTGTGGTCAATAAGAGACTTAAATGAGGCTTTCCATTTTATGTAGTGAATTGGATCGCCACTGAACACTGTGGGAGTTGGAATTGGGAGTCTATTTGTGGCCATGCTTTTTTGAATTGCTTGGGCCAGGTAGGAAACATCAGTAGGGGGCGATGGCCTTTCAATGCGAGGATTTTGATGGTCTATGAGTGCATTGAAAGTAAGCTGTCTGTTATTCTGTTGTATGGGCTGACTAACACTTTGCTGCTTGAGTTCTCGGTTACAGATCTCCAGTCTAGCACTAACAGCCTCCATGTCCTTTTCTGCTTGTACACACTCTAATTCAGATCGCTGTATATCTAGCTCCTTTCTATTTTGTTCTTCCATCATTCTTATTTTTTCTTTCTGCTTTCTTTCTTCTTGCATTATTTTGTATTGTGCTTCTTTTCCAGCAAGCTCTGCAGCTGCCTCAGCCCTTTTTGCAGCTATGCTCATGGATTCAGAGCGCTGACTAGCTCCTGACTGAGAGGCAGTATCATATATGGAGTGAGCATAGTGATGGACTCATAGCTGACGAAGACGGCACCTTTTGAACTCTTCATCAAATTCTCCATCTATCGCCGAGAGGCGTTCCAAGACTATTTTCACAATGTGTTTACTTACAGCCTCGCATGCATCAATTTTGCGTCTAAGTTCAGTGGATGGTGTAACTCGCTCTCTTATTTCATCATAAATGTTCATGACTTCATTCGTTCCTTTTTCGATGGTGTCTGCCATAGTCGCCAATTCACGTTCTGATATGTCTTTCTTTAAAATTTCTTTGGATGCTCTGATTTGACTGTTCCATTGTTCATACGGGCTAAGCAGTATTTTTTCCTTTTTACTTAGTTCCTCCCTTTGGTGAGCTAGCATTTTCTCCGTGGGCTTGGGAGGACGTTCTGAACGTCGTGGTCAAGTTAGCTCATCATTACCCATTTCATGCGGAAGCTCACCTACTCGGTTTTCCCTGCTTTCATTTATCTCCTTTAATTCCTGCTTAGACACGTCTTCACATTCCCCTTGGTGCAGTAACTTCTACTTTCTTGTATTTCCGTTTGTAGCTTATTTATCTGTTCCGTACTGTCATCCATTTTGCGTGTAGCTGTATGCTATCCTTTCCGTCTCCCTTGGCCATCACACAACGTGCTGCAACTCACTGCGCTTTGTGCGCCGCGCCGCGCCAGCCTTGGATGACGTAGGCAGCGTGATGTAGCAGGGGCAGGTCAAGCTCTTACTGTAGCATCCCCACCGAATGATGGTCAACACTTCAACTGATGATTTTTCATTTATTTGAAAACTCCAAACCACCTTAAGACTTAAATATAAAGCACAAACAGAAATACATTAACTACATAGCCATGTAGCTTCAGGCATTAGCCTATCTTAACATTAGCTCTCATCTGTTAACAGACACTCAACTTAGAAGAGCTATGAAGTTCCTTCAGGCTTCAAACTTACATCAAAGCACAAAAACACACAACAATACAATACAAAGAACACTAACCTGCCTCTTCGGAGGGTGCTAATACAATAAAATTCGACGTAATGAGATTTCATTTCACCGTTAATGTTCCTTCTTTCGTTCGTGATAGGAAATACTAAGAATCAATTCGTAATTTCAGAATAAAAGTCCCTCAAAGCAAACAAAACAGGAAATACTGTGATACATATGTAAAACATTAGACCTGCAATAATATGAATAAGTGGTTGTTCAACAGGGAAATCTCTTTAGAATTAAACTTGGAATTTGGTTAGCTACAGAGAGAGAGAGAGAGAGAGAGAGAGAGAGAGAGAGAGAGAGAGAGAGAGAGAGAGAGAGAGAGAGAGAGAGAGAGAGAGAGAGAGAGAGAGAAGCTTTTCATGTCGTTATTTATATTTTCAAGACTAAAAAGTCACCATGATTGATCTGCATGGAGATAATTGTGTATTTTTAGGACGACATAATCAGCCATATTCCACTATTTACAAATTTCACCTTTGAACTCGTTCCTTTTCTATTTTGTATTCTCTCTCCATCTTCTCCATTTAATTCTCCTTTTGGACTTTCACTCATTTTTGAAAGAGAACAAGATGCAAGATTTCAAATCAAAATCAAATCAATTTTACTTGTATAGCCCAATATCACAAATTTGCCTCAGTGGGCTTAACAGCAACACAACATCCTGTCCTTAGACCCTCTCATCGGATAAGGAACAACTCCCTAAAATAAAAACCCCTTTAACAGGGAGAAAAATAGGAAGAAACCTCAGGGAGAGCACCAGAGGAGGGATCTCTCTCCCAAGACGGACAGCGTGCAATGGATGTTGTGTTTACACAATTTACATAACACAACACTGAAAGAGGATAACAGAATTATAATGGACATGACATGTATGAAGAACATGATGCACAGGATGCCAAGCAGTGTCCACATGCCAGCGGAGCAGTCCAGGACCCAAGCCACGCGACCAGCATCATCATGTAATAAGAAAAACTTAGGTGAGGAGAGGAAGGGCAGGCAGCATCCAAATGGCGGTCACCATCACCACGGAGACCTGGGAGGAGAACCGACTGCACATGCACGCAAGAGAGACTCACATGACACCATTCACACACAGAAAAAGAGAAAGGAGAAGACATCATTCAGAGAGAGAGAGAGAAAAGACATGTTAGAGAAGAGAACAGTTTGCAATAGTCATTAGTCATAATCAATTAAGTCATCAATTCGTCATAATCTATACTCGATAATCTATAATCTCGTCGGCAGAACAGTGGTTGTTAAATTAATTGAGACAGAAAACCAACCCGCCATCCAGTACAGGTTGTGAAGCACTCAACTTAAAGGCAGCTAATTGTAAGCTAAGGCAAAAAGATGAGTTTTAAGTTTGGATTTAAAGGACTCAACAGACTCTGATGGTCTGATGGCGGCAGGCAGGTTATTCCACAAGAACGGAGCCCGATAGGAAAGATCTCTAAACACATCCTCACCATATCCGCCCTCATCCAACCAAACTAAACTAAACGGCAAAACAATAACTAAAACACACAAAAGCTAACAGAAATTGAAACAACATGCATACATCTAACGTACAGTATTAATTTATGCAGGTATATTTGCACTTCTGCTCCAACAAAATGGTCTTCAGTCTGAAAGCAACCCTAACTGTGGTCCATTATCCATTTCATTTACTATCTGGAGACCTTCACCTAAAACATAGTACACTAATAACATATCATGCATAGTATCCGCCCCCCCCCGCCCCTTTTCTCTCCAATTTGTACTTGGCCAATTACCCTACTCTTCACATCCGGCTTCCCATCCGCAGACACGGCCAATTGTGTCTTAGAGACGCCCGACCAAGCCGGAGGTGTTGTAGTATACTGTATTAGTAACATAGCAAAGTGAAGTATGACTAAATCATAGTACTATTTCTCTATGTATTTCCGGTCACAACATACTCTCTTGTCTGTTCTTTCTCTCTTCTAAAGTCCTCTTTCTCAGCCTTCCTCCATCCATGTCTAACACTGCAATCTCAAACACACAGGCTAAATCGTCCTCTGACGACTGACGACGATTTAGCGTCTACAGACAACGGCCAATACTTCGGGGCTTCCGGTGTAGCTGCTGGCTGGTCACTTCCATTTCCTATGGAGGCTTCCTCTTCCGTGCGCACGTCATTGTTTAGTCGGATTAGCAATTTGAGACGCGAGACTGGAGCTGCAGTTGAAAGACGACATCTACAACAATATTGTTTCTAGGGATCGACCGATAATATCGGCTTAGATATTGGTCTTTTTCATATTATCGTTACCGGCATATTTTTATCGGCCAGCCGATTAAATAAAAGTCCGCTGTGCAACATGCGCGCTTCCGACGCAGCCGTCACTCTCCTGAAGCACAGCACGACACTCACGCCAACAACGCAAACATAGAAGAGAAGCGTTGAGTCCGCCTACTTTCTAATAATAATAATAATAAATCAAAATTATATAGCGCTTTTCTACCACTCAGAGTCACTTTACAATAAACGGCAGTGAAACAAGACAACAGTTAAACATAACACAGACACACGGGGTGATGGGAAGGGGGGCGGGGCTACGTAAGAGGACGCGGCAGTCGCACACTACGCCGGCAGTACTCTCCGCCTTAAACAGACACAAAAGGGCAACAAAAAACAACAGGTATCCACTAGGTGGCACTATTTAACCCATAGCTGGGGGTGGTTCGTGGGCATCAGGGAATATCCACACACCGGTGGGCCTGTGTACCGCACGTCTAGGGGCCAGACCTCCTCCGAGTCCCTTGTAGTTCAACCAGGGTCCAAGGTGTACCCAGTTACCGTGTGTCGCCACGAGGGGGCACTACATAGGGCTTGCTGTTGGAGAGGCTATGTACTGGCAGGGAGAGGCTTACATGTTCTGCTCTCCTGTTCGCATTTCTGCTAGCCACCGGTGAAGGTTGAGAGTGAGGCACAGAACACTACACCAACACACTATAGACGCTTCACAACAACCCGACTTCTTACACAACAATGTCAGACGCACTTTCTAGGGTAAGGGGAGCAAAACAGATGCCATAAAACCCACTCGGTTGGTAAGAAAAGCATACCATAGCGTCAGTTACAAAACTCCCCCCGTAATGTTACTTTCTCCGTCTCTCGCCCCCCCCCCCCCCACACACACCAAAGAACGTCGGTCCAACATGAACAGGTTGTCAATTCAAACAGAGCACACAATTTCCCCTGCTGTGCTTAACCTTAAAATGTAACTATGCTAAATGAAAAAAACTAATGCGTGATATTGTAATGTGCATGGATAAGTAGACACGTTGGTCCTTGACTAAGGGGTCAGACCCTTTAGTCGACGGGTTAACGTTGTCGCTTGCAGCGTGAGAGACACGGGTTCGCGCTGTGGCAACGGTCCCCGGGCGGCCCCCTGAACTCGCTACAGTGTTTTAGTTACATACAGTGTGTGCTATTGTCAGTGTTGTGCATGAACGTTTTGCTAAGAGCAGTGGTCAGTAAACGTGGTATTGTAGAGCCGAAGGAACGGAGAAGACCGTAGGTTCACACTTTAGCCGTGTAGGCAACTTTCTTTATGTAATGAATGAAAGGTCACGTGTTTAACTTGACCTACTCACGGGTGTACGTGCAGTGCGTGTGACGTATACAGGAAGTGAGAAGCGCATGTTATGAAGGTTGTATGTCGGATGAACGCTAGTAAAAGCTACACAGTTAAGAACCTACGAAGTCGGCTCGTTCTTGAATTATTCTTATGTCAGTAAGACAAGGCGTCTACGGACATTACATGGTGTCAGAATAGTCTGTGTATCTGAACACGAGCGGTCATGCCGAAGTTTAATCCGCCGAGTGAATTCAAGTTTGACTGCCCCGTTGAATGGCCGGAGTGGAAACAACGGTTTTCGCGCTTCAGGCTCGCGACAAAGCTGGATAAAGACGACGGGGAGATTCAAGTGAGTTCGCTGATTTATGCAATGGGCAGCGAGGCTGAAAAGATATTCAGCTCGTTTGACTTCGCGGCGGAGGGTGATAAAGTGGACTATGATATCGTACTGAAAAGGTTCGACGACTACTTTATTCCCCGCCGTAACATCATACATGAGAGGGCGTGCTTCTATCAACGTAGCCAGCAGCCAGGAGAGACAGCGGAGATGTACATCCGGACATTGTATGAGCTGTCTGAACACTGAGTTTGGGGACAAGAGGGATGAACATATCAGAGATCGTCTGGTAGTGGGCATAAAAGATAAGGTGCTCTCCCGTCAGTTCCAGCTCACAGCGGACCTTACTCTGGTGAAAGTCATTGAACAAGTGCGCCAGGCGGAGGCAATAACAAAGCAGCTCAGCCTCCAAGCTAACCAACCAGAGGCCCAGCTGGCTAACGTCAATGTTGTCCGATGGCGGGACGAACGCCAAAACAAAAAGGGTGGACAGCGTCATGGTGGCAGCAGACCTGCAACCAACAAAGTAGATGAATGCGGGAGGTGCGGCAAGACGCAGCACACCGATGAGCGGAAGTGTCCTGCAACGAACAGTAAGTGCAACAAGTGTCATAAAAAGGGACATTGGGAGCGTGTATGTCACTCTAAAGCGGTGAGAGAAGTCACTGAAGAGGTTAAACAGCTGTACTTTCTGGGAGAAGTTGGCAAAGAGAGCAGTCAGGAAGATTGGACTGTTAGTTTAACAATAAGTGATGTACCAATAACCTTTAAAATTGACACGGGGGCTGACGCTACTGTTATCAACCAAGGGACATTTAAAAAGCTGAAGCCAAACATAAAACTGGGACCTCCTGACACATGCTTCATAAGCCCAGGTGGAAACATCAGCTGCATAGGACAGTTTCAAGCCACAACCAACTACAAGGAGAAACAATACTCCTTTCCAGTGTATGTGATCAAGGGGAGAGGCAGCTGTCTGCCGAGTCGTCCAGAGGCAGTGGAGATGGGTCTAGTGAAGCGGATGAATGAGGTCAGTGGAGTTTTCGGTTCAAGTGGACTGCTGAAAACAGACCCAGTGAAAATAGCTCTGGTGGAGGGTGCCCAGCCATACGCGGTGCATACAGCCAGACGGATACCGCTGCCACTTGTACCACTGGTTAAGAAAGAACTGCAGCGCATGGAAAATGATGGCATTATTGAAAAAGTGACTCAGCCCACAGAATGGTGCGCCGCTATGGTGCCGGTGCTGAAACCGAACAAGAAAGAGGTTCGCTGCTGCGCTGACCTCAGGAGGCTGAATCGAGCGGTGAAACGTGAGAAATACGTGCTGCCCACTATGGAGGAAATAATGCCAAGGCTCGCAGGGTCAAAGTTCTTCACAACGTTGGATGCAGCAAGTGGGTTTTACCAGATCCCCTTGCATGAAGACAGCAGGGGGCTCACCACTTTCATCACCCCATTTGGGAGGTATGCTTTCAGCCGCCTTCCATTTGGTATAACGAGTGCTCCAGAGATTTTCCAGAGAAAGATGGCAGAAACTCTGACCGGGCTAGAGGGCACAGAGGTGTACATGGATGACATCCTTATACATGGAGAGACTGAGGAAATCCATGACCGGCGCCTAGCAGAGGCGCTGGGGGTCATTGAAACAGCAGGTCTCAAACTGAACCAAGCGAAATGCAAGTTCAAACAGAAACAAGTCCGCTTCCTTGGTCACATCATCGACGAGGCAGGCATCAGACCTGACCCAGACAAAGTGGCCGGAATAGAGAACTTTCCTCAGCCCCAGAATGTGACGGAACTCAAGAGGTTCCTCGGGATGGTGAACTATTTGGCAAAATACGTCCCAGAGCTGTCCACTGTAGGTCAGCCGCTTTATGGACTGCTTAAAGCAACGACAGAGTGGCTGTGGGGACCTGCACAGAACACAGCATTCCAAGACCTTAAAGCAGCACTCGCCACCGCCCCGGTACTCACCTTTTATGACGTCACTAAGGCTACGGTGGTGTCAGCAGATGCCAGCAGCTACGGGCTGGGAGGCGTTCTGTTCCAGCAGCACGGGGAACACTGGAAGCCCGTGGCCTACTGCTCCCGACGGCTGAGTGACGCAGAGACAAGGTACGCACAGATCGAGAAAGAGTGCTTAGCCAGCGTCTGGGCATGTGAAAGGTTCGAGAAGTACTTGTTTGGGCTTGACAATTTCAGACTTGTCACCGATCATAAACCACTAGTGCCTCTCATGAACAGCAAAGACTTGGATAATGTGCCCATTAGGTGCCAGAGACTGTTAATGAGGCTGATGCGTTTCAATGCAGTGGCTGAATACGCACCAGGCAAAACTTTAGCTGTGGCTGATGCACTCTCCAGAGGCCCAGAGCAGTGCTACGGAGATGGTGCTTCTCATGATGATGTTGCAGCGCACATTGATGCCATCGTGTGCCAGGTGCCTGCCACACCTCAAAGGATGCAGGAGATAAAACAGAGCACGGATGGGGATCTGCAGCTCCAGACAGTGTTGGGCTTCATCAGACACGGCTGGCCTGAGTATGTCGATAAAGTGCCGGAGACAGTCAGAGACTTTTATCAGGTGAGAGGGGAGTTATCTGAGGTAGATGGTTTAGTCATCAGAGGCAGTCGTATCGTCATTACCACAGAGATGAGGGAGGTGATCTTAGACAGAAGACACGACGGGCACCAGGGGATAGTTAAGTGCAGAGAGAGAGCTAGCCAGTCAGTGTGGTGGCCCAAAATGACAGAGCACATTACAACAAAGATACAGCAATGTCAATTCTGCAGAGAACACAAGAACACACAGAGAAAAGAGCCTTTAATGTCAAGTGAGCTCCCATCCAGACCATGGCAGAAAGTTGGCATAGACCTGTGTGAGTACAAAAAGCAAAACTACTTGATAGTGTCTGACTATTATTCCAGGTTTTTGGAGATCCTAAATCTACCAACAACTACTAGCAGTCAGGTGGTAGCTAGGCTGAAGGCTACATTTGCACGTTTTGGTATCCCTGAAATTGTAGTTAGCGATAATGGGCCACAGCTAGTTTCAGAAGAGATGAGGAGGTTCAGTGAGGATTATGATTTCATCCATGTGACTTCAAGCCCACACTACCCCCAGAGTAATGGACAGGCAGAGAGGGCTGTTCAGATAGCCAAAAGCATATTAAGACAGGAAGACCCTCTCCTCGCCCTGTTGACATACAGAGCTACACCCTCTTCTTCCACTGGAGCCAGTCCAGCGGAATTGCTCATGGGTAGGAGACTCAGAACCACCTTACCCACATTGCAGCATAACCTGAAACCGGCCTGGCCTAAAGAGGAACTGATCAAACCCGCTGACGCCGCAGCCAAATCGAGGCAGGCTTTCGACTACAACCGCAGGAACGGCGTGCGGACACTGCGCCCACTGAACTCGGGTGACGCAGTACTCACCAAACTTGATGGACAGAAAACATGGACAATGCCAGCAGTTGTTCACAGTCAGAGCTCCACTCCCAGATCCTACATAGTGGAGACAGCTCAAGGTGAACATTACAGAAGGAACAGGCGCCACCTGTTGGCCACACCTAAAACACTCACCTTTGTCAGCAGGGATCCTGACCATGTCACTCCAGGGGAGAGTGGAAACACGGATGAGTCCCGAGCAGCAGAAATGCCAACTTCCACACCATATGTTACTCGCTCTGGCAGGGTGAGCAAGCCTGCAATCCGGCTGGATTTGTGAGGCGTATGGACTTGTGTACTGTGGGGGATTTTTTAATTTTTTTGTGAAAAAGGGGGTGATATACAGGTTAGAAAATCATCTTAGAGGGGGAGATGTAATGAATGAAAGGTCACGTGTTTAACTTGACCTACTCACGGGTGTACGTGCAGTGCGTGTGACGTATACAGGAAATGAGAAGCGCATGTTATGAAGGTTGTATGTCGGATGAACGCTAGTAAAAGCTACACAGTTAAGAACCTACGAAGTCGGCTCGTTCTTGAATTATTCTTATGTCAGTAAGACAAGGCGTCTACGGACATTACACTTTAATCAACGGTAAATCAGAGAGACAACAAAACCACAGCTCGACTGAACGGAGGCGGCAAGAATCATCAGAAAACTGGCTGGACAACCATAACTTAACCCTGCGTTAACCTGCCAGGGCAACCATGACTTAACTCTTAGTTCCTGGGTTGAAGTCTGTCCCCAATACGTGTCCACCACATGAGCCCCCCAGAATTCGCCCTAGTAATCGAAGTCAGGCAGGCGCGGGGGGACGACAGGCCGTCCGCGGCGGCTCCGGGTAACAGGGGCCGTAGTGTCTCTGGGAGGCATTGACGCGGGCCTGTGGAGGTCGGCCTGAGGAGCAGAAGAGGCAGCGCGGGCCTCCACGGGGGGAGGAGGCGGAGCCGGGGGACGACCGCGACGAGGAGGTTGGGCTAACTCCAACGGCTGCGTTAAGTCCAGGTGTGCGGGTTTAACTCGGTCCACTGAAACATGCTCGGCCGTGCCCCCAAAATCCACCACCAGGTGCTTAGTTCCCCGTTCCAGGACACGGAAGGGGCCGTCATAAGGGGGTTGCAGAGGGGGGCGGTGTGCGTCTTGACGGATGAACACGTAGTCCGCTGACTGCAGACCTGGGGGCACCTGGGACACCGGAGCGCCGTGTTGGGCGGTAGGGACGGGTGTGAAAGCTCTGACCCCATCCAGCAAGGAGGCTCGTTGGTCCACAGCTGACCAGGGACGCGTTGCGTTGGGCATGAAATCGCCTGGGACTCGCAGCGGCGTGCCGTACACCAGCTCCGCAGAGGAGGCTTGTAGGTCTTCCTTCGGGGCGGTCCGCAGGCCCAGAATGACCCATGGGAGCTTGTCGACCCAGTTGCAGTCCTTGAGAGTAGCCCGAAGCGCAGCCTTCATGGACCGGTGGAAGCGCTCACATAGGCCGTTCGCCTGAGGATGGTAGGCGGTAGTGCGATGAAGCTTGACGCCCAGAGCCTCACCCACAGCATTCCATAGCTCTGAGGTAAACTGTGGCCCGCGGTCAGATGAAAGGTCGGAAGGCGTACCGAAACGTGAGACCCACGACCCAATAAAAGCCCGGGCCACATCAGCAGACGTCGTGGATGCCAGGGGAACAGCTTCAGGCCAGCGCGTAGTCCTGACCACCACAGTGAAGATGTAGGTGAACCCATGGGAGGGGGGTAGGGGACCAACCAGGTCGACGTGGACATGGTCAAATCGTCTCTCCGGCACTGCGAAGCGTTCCAGGGGCGCCTTAATGTGGCGGTGTATCTTAGCCCGCTGACAGGCAACACACGAGTCGGCCCACGCTTTCACGTCTCTCTTAAGTCCCTCCCACACAAACTTAGCAGAGGTCAGGCACACGGATGGCTTACCGCCTGGATGAGAGAGGCCGTGCACAGCTTCAAATACGGGGCGTCTCCAGCTGTGCGGGACGATGGGCCTGGGCTGTCCTGTGGCGACGTCACACAGGAGGGTGACACCTGTGTCGCTGAAAGGAACGTCCTGCAGGCGGGTCCGTGGCCTGGTCAGAGGCCATCTGTGCATAGTCCAGGCCTAGGTGGACCGCTCCAATCACTGCCCTAGAGAGGCAGTCAGCTACCTGGTTAGACTTACCAGCGACATGCTGGATGTTGGTAGTGAATTCCGAAATGTAGGAGAGTTGTCGCTGCTGGCGAGCGGACCATGGCTCGGCCGTCTTGGACATGGCAAACGTGAGGGGCTTGTGGTCCACGTACGCAGTAAACTCGCGGCCCTCTAGCAGGAAACGGAAATGCCGGACGGCGAGCCAGAGACCGAGGAGTTCCCTGTCAAAAGTACTATACTTGCGCTCTCGGGGTGTAAGCTGGCGACTGAAAAAGGTCAAAGGCTGCCAAGCCCCCCCCACCCACTGTTCGTGAACCGCACCAACAGCATAGTCTGATGCATCCGTGGTTATGGAAATAGGCGCTGAAGGTGAAGGATGCGCTAGCAGGGTAACCTGGGAGAGCGCAGCTTTAGTCTCGGTGAACGCACGGTCCCGCTCTGCTGTCCAGTCGACCGCCTGGTTGGGGGACATGCCTTTCAGTGCCTCGTACAGTGGCCGGATGATAAAGGCGGCTCGAGGAATGAAGCGGTGGTAGAATGTCACCATCCCGATGAACTCCCTGAGCGCACGAGCTGTTTGGGGGCGCGGAAAGGCCGCCACCGCTTCCACCTTTGAGGGCAGGGGGACTGCCCCATCCCCAGTGATGCGGTGCCTGAGGAAATCAATGGCCGTCAGCCCGAACCGGCACTTGGCCGGGTTGACGATCAGCCCATGCTGGCTGAAGCGCGTGAAGAGGGCGTGAAGATGGGACAGGTGTTCTTCCTCGGAGGTGCTGGCAATGAGTATGTCGTCCAAATAGACGAAGATGAAAGGAAGGCCACGGAGCACTGAATCCATCAGCCGCTGAAAGGACTGGGCCGCGTTTTTGAGTCCAAATGGCATTCGTAGGAATTCAAATAGGCCGAATGGGGTAGTCACCGCTGTCTTGGGGATGTCCGAGGGGTGCACGGGAACTTGATGATAACCACGGACCAGGTCGACTTTTGAGAAGATGCGTTTGCCAGACAGGTTTGCAGAAAAGTCCTGGATATGCGGGACAGGATAGCGGTCGGGCGTGGTGGCGTCATTTAGTCGGCGGTAGTCCCCGCATGGGCGCCAATCTCCATCAGGCTTAGCGACGATGTGGAGTGGGGATGCCCACGGGCTGTCAGAGCGGCGGATGATCCCCATGCATTCCAGGTGCTCGAACTCAGACTTGGCAATGGCGAGTTTGGCGGGGTCGAGACGCCTGGCTCTGGCGTAGACCGGGGGCCCCTTCGTAGCAATGTGGTGCTCCACCCCATGCTTAGCGGTGGGTGCAGAGAAGGTAGGCTGGGTGAGGTCAGGGAACTCAGCGAGGAGGCGGTTGAACTTGTCTGCCTCTGAGAGAGAGTTGGCTAGACCTGCATAGGCCGCTTCCCTCCGCGTACATGCGAAGGAGGAGAAGGTTAAGGCATCGACCAGACGGCTGTTCTGAATGTCCACTAGCAAACCGTAAGCGCACAAAAAATCAGCTCCGAAGAGGGGAAGCGTTACATTGGCCATGACGAACTCCCACGTGAAACGTTGTCCACCAAAAACACAGTTCTACAGACCGCATGCCGTAGGTGTGGATAGGGCTGCCGTCAGCCGTCGCCAACTGGGGGCCCCGCTCCCCGCCCATGATGTCGACGTCAGTAGCAGGGAGCACGCTTCTCTGTGCGCCCGTGTCACAAAGAAATCGCCGACCGGAGATGGTGTCGAGGATGAAGAGTAGCCTGCTCGTATCGCCAACACTCATGGCCACTACCGAGTGTTGGCCCTCTCGTTTCCCGTCGGCCTGTAGTTGCAGGGGGAACGGCACCGTTTAGCTTTCGCACCAAATCGAGCGTGGTACATACAGAGTCCAGAGGGCTTGTAGCGGTCTGACACTGTGGCGCCACCGTCGGGCCACGCCCGCGATGTTGGCGGGGGGCCAGTGAAGGTAGGAGCCAGCACCCCGGCATGGGAGGAACGTTGTGTAGCGACGAAGAATCGGTCAGCCTCCTTTGCCAGCTCACGGGGATCAGTGACGGTGGAGATAGCGAGCGCAGTCTGGACGTGGGGCGGCATGTTGCGCAGAAGCAGCTCCATAAACAGGAAACATGGCTTTTCTTGACCCAGTAGGTTTAACATCCTGCTCATTAGCTCCGATGGTTTGCCATCTCCCAAGCCCTGAATTGCGAAGAGGCGACGTGCTCTCTCCGTTGTTGACAGTTCAAAAGTTTCAAGGAGGAGATGTTTAAGTGCGGCGTATTTACCATCGGCCGGTGGGTTGGTTATGAAACCGCTTATCCTGGAAGCCGTAGCGCCCCCCAGCATTGCCACTACGTAGTAGTACCTGGTCTCGTCCACTGTTATGTCTCTGAGCGCGAACTGTGCCTCAGCCTGTGTGAACCACGTAGCCGCGGAAGACTCCCAAAACTCCGGCAGTTTCATTGCAACGGCGTTCGTAGCCATAATGTGTGTGGTTTCAGAAAACTTATCCGAAAACCGACGTCGGGGTCACCAGTGTAGAGCCGAAGGAACGGAGAAGACCGTAGGTTCACACTTTAGCCGTGTAGGCAACTTTCTTTAATCAACGGTAAATCAGAGAGACAACAAAACCACAGCTCGACTGAGCGGAGGCGGCAAGAATCATCAGAAAACTGGCTGGACAACCATAACTTAACCCTGCGTTAACCTGCCCAATACGTGTCCACCACAGTATCATGTACAACATGTTGTAGCGAATTCGGGGGGGGGGGCAGTCCGAGAACCGCCACAGCCGGGACGCGAACCCCGAGAACCGCCACTGCCCGAGAACCGCCACTGCGGGCGTCGACGTTAACGTTGTCTCCCGCGGTGCAGAATACACGAGTTCGCGTCCCGGCTGTGGTGGTTCTCGACTGCCGCTCTGAGGTCGCTGCATTGGTGTCAGAAGCACAGAGAAAGTTTTTGCCTTCGCAAACAGCCCCCTACCTACGAGGGAAAGTCCAGTTGGGAGAGCTTCAGAACGCAGTGCGAGATCGTAAGTGAACTCAGTAGATGGAGCTATGAAGATAAAGGGGCTCATTTGGCTGTAAGTTTAGTAGGGGATGCTATGTCAGTGTTAGCTAGCCTACTGACACTGAAGCGATGTGATTATGTCATGCTATGTGAAGCACCAGCCCTCCGCTATGGAGAGGAAAACCACACAGCAGTAGCCACGATCCAGTTCAAACACAGAGTGGGAGAGCGAGGCGAGTCCCTGCCGAAATATGCAGGCGAGGTAGAGAGGCTGTTCCGTCTAGCATACCCCGGTGCTAACTATGAACTGCAACAACGAATGATAACTGAACAATTGATTGATGGGCTAAACGACAGTGAAATGAGAGTTCAGGTTAAACTCAGACGCCCTGTGACAATAAGAGAGGCACTAACAACAGCTATGGGGGTGGAAACTGTGTACTGGGCTGAACGGGGAAATTTTAGCTCCGCCAATCGCTCCAGCTGTGCTATACGCCCATTTCACGCCGCGGCCATCTTGGATTTTTTTAAAAAGCGGTGGGAACTTAGCCACGCCCCCTTCTTACTTCATTGAAAACGCTGCTGGAAGCAACATGTCGTACTGCTGTGTACCATCCTGCAACTCCTATCAAAGAAGGGAAAGAGATAAATCCTTGACGTTTCAAAAATGTTTGCTCCTGTTTGTAGTCGCATTGGTGACTTAATAGCAGAAGAAGATGAAGAGGAACATGAAGAGGAACATGAGGGAGATAGGTGAGTTGTTACTGTCAGCACAATACAATTTTTCAAACATGTAGATTACTGCATTGTACAATATGTATATATATATTTTTTTTCACTAATCTTTCAATAGTGGGTAGCTCTGTTCTGACGCATCATCTTGATAAGAGGAAAATGTGTGGATTTATATTGCTTCCCACATGTATGACATATCCTCATGTGTCCAGTGAGGTTTGGGCGACTCTACCTGATCATGACTACGACGTGAAGCCCCTTTCTGTGGAAGACCAGCTTGACGCAGTAAAGAAACGCATCGCTTTCCTGGAGGACGAAAAGAAAAAGCTGAAAAGTGAGCGTTTTGGTCTAGAACACTTCCAGTGTGCGTCCAATCTGATCAGGTTTTAAGGATTACCACACCCTCAAAGCCCTCTTCCTAGCTTTACAGCCTACTGCAGAGTCCATGGTGCGATGGACTCAAATGCAAAGGAACAGCCATAACCTAGAACACATTTCTGTGTCTGGCTTCCATGCAGAGCATGTATCGCTGATTGATCAGTTTTTCCTGTTCTTGTGCCGTGTGAGGCAGGGCTTTTTTGCTCTGGATTTATCTGTACGATTCAATGTGTCGCCGGCCACAGTCAGCAGGAACTGTATGACGTGGGCCAACTATTTGCTCTTTATGTTAGGGACCCTCCCAATATGGCCTCGTAGAGCAGCAGTAGACAAGCTAATGCCACCAGTATTCAGGGAATTCTACCCAAACACAAGAGTGATACTAGACTGCACAGAGATCCGCATCGAGACAGCTAGTTCGAAGGTTTTGAACACCATGACATACTCCCAATATAAAAGTAACACTACACTGAAATCCCTAATTGGGATCACTCCCTCAGGGCCAGTTAGCCTGGTAAGTAATCTATACACAGGATGTATTTCTGATAAGGAGATAACTAAGAGGTCAGGTGTTCTGGACCTCTTAGAGTCAGGTGATGAGGTCATGGCCGATAAGGGCTTCCCTATCAAAGACCTGCTCGATGAAATAGATGTAAAACTTGTCATCCCTGCATTTTTAGGCCCAAGTGGACAGTTTAGCTGTGATGAGCTCACAGACACACACAGTATTGCTGGCTTGAGAATACATGTCGAACGGTCAATAAGACGCATAAAGGGGTACCACATTTTTGATGGAGTCATACCCCTTTCACTAAGTGGAACAGTCAACCAACTGGGGACTGTGTGTGCTCTCCTAACACATTTTCAGGGACCACTGTTTTAAACCTTTGTTAAATTCCGCTGACAAGAAAATAGTGCACACAGACCTTAGATAGATTGAAACATATTTAACTTCATTTCAGTACAGTCCCATTTTTTAGCCCACACCTTGAAATGAGCAATCACTATCTTAGTTTAGTAAACAATTGATGATTTCAGTTGGTAGCCAGTTCCAGTTTATTGCTACAACAGAATGACAGTTGATCCAACATATTTTAGTTTAAAACGAACCAACAGTTTTGTTAAAGTTAAAGGACAAAGAATGAAAATATTGTAGATGGAACAATCTAATGTATAAATATTGAATGTACAGTATAAAAATGAAATGTATCTTATTTTTTATTTTATTGTGATTAAACAGCTTCTTTGAATACAGCCCTGTGTGTGTGTCTCTCCTCACTGGCACAGGAGAGGCCGAAAGTACTCGGAAAAGAAATGATCCAGCTTAGTTTTCATATTGTGGTAAATGACGGTAGGTGCTCGAGGTTGGTAGTCCAAACCACGTTTGCTGCTGGCCCCGGCTGCACTGATTTCCGATTGAATAAGAAGGGGGCGTGGCTAAATTCCCACCACTTGTTTTTTTTTTAAAATCCAAGATGGCCGCGGCGTGAAATGGGCGTATAGCTCCCTTTGCTCACTCGCCTCCGATTAACGTCGCAGGAGTCCCAACCGGAAGTGACGCCATACACTGGCGTCCGAATAAAGGCGCCATTTTGGAAAGTTCAAATCGTCCAAAAATGCACGAGAGAGCTACAGTAAGGAAAATTGACATAGAAAACAGCCAGTGTTACCCAACCAGTCAGCCAAGCTGGTTCTGTGGCTCCTATGAGAATACCAGTGAACAGTCAGTGAGGGGAAATTTCATACAGAACCAGAAAATGATGACACCCTCTCAATACAACCCCACACCAGTGATGCAGAGAAACAGAGCAACTGCCGCCCAGTACTGTGATGATGGGCCACAGTTACTGCTCCCAGAGAGGGGGGTAGCCACACCCCCAACCATGCATGCCGAATATTTTAGAATATTTTGATGTCATATACAACATCGGTAAATACAGGTGCATCTCAAAAAATTAGAATATTGTGGAAAAGTTAATTATTTTCCGTAATATAATTCAAAAAGTGAAATTTTCGCATATTCTAGATTCATTACACATAAAGTGAAATATGTCAAGACTTTTGTTTTAATCTTGATGATTATGGCTTACAGCTCATGAATATCAAAAATCCAGTATCTCAAAAGATTAGAATATTACATAAGACCAGCTTAAAAAAAGGATTTATAATACAGAAATGTCGACGTTCTGAAAAGTTTGTTCATTTATTTACTCAATACTTGGTTGGGGCTCCTTTTGCACGAATTACTGCATCAATGTGATGTGGCATGGAGGCAATCAGCCTGTGGCACTGCTGAGGTGTTATGGAAGCCGAGGTTGCTTTGATAGCGGCCTTCAGCTTGTCTGCATTGTTGGGTCTGGTGTCTCTCATCTCCCTCTTGACAGTACCCCATAAGCCACAGAAGGTCGTTGCTGAAAGGGCTGGCTGTTCGCAGAGTGCTGTATCAAAGCATATCCAATGAAAGTTTACTGGAAGGGAAAAGTGTGGTAGGAAAAGGTGCACAAGCAATAGGGACGACCGCAGCCTTGAGAGGATTGTCAAGCAAGGCCCATTCAAGAACTTGGGGGAGCTTCACAAGGAGTGGACTGAGGCTGGAGTCAGTGGATCAAGAGCCACCATGCGCAGACGTGCCCAGGAACTGGGCTACAAGTGTCGCATTCCTAGTGTCAAGCCACTCCTGAACCAGAGACAACGTCAGAAGCGTCTTACCTGGGCTAAGGAGAAAAAGAACTGGACCGTTGGTCAGCAGTCAAAAGTCCTCTTTTCAGATAAAAGCAAATGTTGCATTTCATTTGGAAATCAAGGTCCCAGAGTCTGGAGGTAGAGTGGCGAGGCACAGAATCCAAGCTGCTTGAAGTCTAGTGTGAAGTTTCCACAGTCAGTGATGATTTGGGGTGCCATGTCATCTGCTGGTGTTGGTCCACTGTGTTTCATCAAGCCCAGAGTCAACGCAGCCATCTACCATGAGAGTTTTGAGCACTTCATGCTTCTGTCTGCTGACAAGCTTTATCGATATGATTTCATTTTCCAGCAGGACTTGGCACCTGCCCACAGTGCCAAAACTACCATGGTATTACTGTGCTTGATTGGTCAGCCAACTCACCTGACCTGAACCCAATATGGGGTGTTGTCAAGAGGAAGAAGAGAGACACCAGACCCAACAATGCAGATGAGCTAAAGGCCACTATCAAAGCAACCTGGGCTTCCATAACACCTCAGCAGTGCCACAGGCTGATTGCCTCCATGCCACGCTGCATTAATGCAGTAATTCCTGCAAAAGGAGCCCGACCAAGTATTGAGTGCATAAATGAACATACTTTTCAGAAGGTCGACATTTCTGTATTATAAATCCTTTTTCATTGGTTTTATGCAATATTCGAATATTTTGAGATACTGGATTTTTAATTTTCATTAGCTGTAAGCCGTAATCATCAAGATTAAAACAAAAAAGGCTTGACGTATTTCACTTTATGTGTAATGAATCTAGAATATATGAAAGTTTCGCTTTTTTAATTAAATTGCGGAAAATAATGAACTTTTCCGCAATATTCTAATTTTTTAAGATGCACATGTATTGCAAAGGATCTGATTTTAAGACTACCTCACCAGACTTGGAACCCTCCCTTCTCGGTAATAGTCAAAACATTTTAGCATCAATTAATATGATGGGGTGGCCCTGTGATGGCCAGACACCCTATCCAGGGCGTCTCCCCGCCTGCCGCCCAATGACTGCTGAGATGGGCTCCAGCATCCCGTGACCCTGAGAGCAGAATAAGCGGTTTGGATAATGAATGGATGAATGGATACAACATCGTTAATCCCATACGACGAGGTCGGGTAGTAACGCGTTGCTAAAAGAGCAGCTGCAGTATCTTGACCACATGAAACAAGCACACACAAAGGATTTGTTTACTTGTATATTGATGAAAACTTTGGGAGCACAACACAGCACAGCCATCTCGGCAGGCATTCATTACACATGAGAATTACATCTGGGGAAGGTTCTAGGTAGTAATGGGTAAACCAATTGACTGCTACTGCCACCTAGTGGACATACAGGTAAGTGGATCTGGTTTATTATACAAGTTACTACACTCCCCCACCGTTAGGCTAACAAAAAGTTTCTCCACAGGGATCAGCAATACTAATAACGATGAAACAAAGTAGGCATGTGCCAAACGTGACCTCCAACTAATGTCATGTGATTCAACATGACTCATTCTAGTCAACATTTAACAGTCGCTTTCGAGGAAACAATTGTTTTTGTTATAACATGTTTTCAATGCTACCTATGAAGTTCAGGGTGGACTACTAGACTCCCGTGAGATCAAGGTACATTCTTGCCTTTCCTGAAACGTTATCTCATCACTAACTATCATAGTCTTTCAGATAAGTTGGGAAACGCTTCTCCCGGGTGGAGTGACAAACCTCCTGTGGCGGTGGGCAACAGGTAAGACCACTCTTTCAGGGATCACCCTCTCTGGCCCCTGAGGTTCAACTGCAGGCCACTGTTCAGCCTCCGGGTTCTCCGACAGTCTCGCAGGAGCTACTTCTGAACTGCATTCCAGCTCCTCTGGAGGTTCCATAGGTTGGTCTGGAGATTGGCAGGACTCCGGGTGACATGCTCGTGTAACCTGCACGACAGGGGAATGGGCCTATGCTTGCACAGGGACAGTTTACAGTCTAATGTCTAAGTTCAGTGGAGATTGGTGTAGGTTTTTTCTAGACCAGATTCTAGTACTCACCCCAAAGATAATACACACACTCGTGGGTATAGTTTACAATATAAAAACAATTTATTTCAACTGTTCAAAGTCAAGTTATTTCAATATCAATACTAAATGAGATGTGTTATATTATATATATATATATATATATATATATATATACTTTTTAAAAGTTCTTCCTAATATTCTATTTATTTTCTATATCTATCTATTTTATACCCTTCTAATATATTACTTATGCAGCCATATTTTACATTAACAAATTAAACAAAATAATCAAAATAAAGTACGAGTGCACTCAAAGAAAATAGTAAAGAAAAGAAAAGGGGGAATGATACAGTCTTCCAATTAGTGCAAGGTGCAATGTCCAGATCCTACTACAATCACAGGGGCAAGTTAATGTAGAGGGCGATGATGATGAATCCAAATCCAGGGCGATGATGGGGGCAATCCAAAAGGGGGTATCCAAAGGTTCCAAAAGGTGTAGCAAGGGGGGTTGTTCGGGGTACTAAAAAAAACAGTCTGCACAAAATTGTACAGATTCCTTATTAATTGCAATCTCTATCAAACAATTACAAACAAAATAAAATACCCAAATCTAGAGTCAATTCTCAGAATCAAATCATTTCCTACATATAACTAATATGCGGTTGAATGACACCAGCCTATTGCTGTCAGAACAGTTAAAAACAACGTCATCGCAGCCAGGCTGCATGACGGTCAGACGGCACTATCAACGTGAATTCACGTCTAGCTGGTTGCTATGGTTTCCATGGATGCCATGTAGCCCCAATTGACTCGGTGGCTAGTGGCAACCAGAGCTTACAGTGTTTTTAACAACAAGCATATTATTATATTAAAATGTCTAACATTCCTACATCAAATAAACCCTATGGATCAGGTGTCCTGACTGGTTTTAAAGCTCTGAATCATATGGGAAACTGCTAAGGGTCATAGATATACGTTTTAGCTGGGTTAGCTTAGTGTAAACTACTAATAAGACACGTTAGTCCCTAGCTAACGGTTCTGACCCTTTAGCCGAGCGGTTAGTGATGTCGCCTTGTGGTGCAGTACACCTCATATCGAATCCCGCACCGGGCGAGAAAATAACTGGTTACATTAGCTTAGCAACCAACCCAGCAGCTGAGGATGCACAAGCCAGCGCATCCTTAGTGCCGGTCCCAAGCCCGGACAAATGGGGAGGGTTGCGTCAGGAAGGGCATCCGGCGTAAAATCTTTGCCAAATCAAATATGCGGATCATAAATAAGACTTGCATACCGGATCGGTCGAGGCCCGGGTTACCAACGACCGCCACCGGTACTGTTAACCAGCAGGGTGTCGGTGGAAACTATGCTACTGTTGGGCGAAGGAGAAGGAGAGGGGGGAAAGCATGTCCAGAGGCAGCTAGAGAGGAGGAAGGGTAGGCATGTGGAGGTGAGAGTTGGAACTTTGAATGTTGGCACTATGACTGGTAAAGGGAAAGAGCTGGCTGACATGATGGAAAGAAGAAAGGTAGGCATACTGTGTGTGCAAGAGACCAGGTGGAAGGGGAGTAAGGCCAGCAGTATCGGAGGTGGCTTCAAACTCTTCTACCATGGTGTGAATGGGAGGAGTAAAGGGGTAGGGGTAATTCTGAAGGAAGAGTATGTCAAGAGCGTGCTGGAGGTGAAGAGAGTGTCAGACAGAGTGATGAGTATGAAGCTGGAAATTGAAGGTTTATTGCTGAATGTTATCAGCGCATATGCCCCGCAAGTTGGGTGTGAGATGGATGAAAAAGAAGAATTCTGGAATGAGTTGGACGACATGGTGGAGAGGGTACCCAAGGAGGAGAGAGTGGTGATTGGAGCGGACTTCAATGGACATGTTGGTGAAGGGAACAGAGGTGATGAGGAGGTGCTGGGAAGGTATGGAGTCAAGAAGAGAAATGTGGAAGGACAGATGGTGGTGGATTTTGCGAAAAGGATGGAAATGGCTGTGGTGAATACATATTTCAAGAAGAGGGAGGAACACAGGGTGACGTACAAGAGTGGAGGAAAGTGCACACAGGTGGACTATATCTTATGGAGAAGGCGCCATCTAAAAGGGATTGGAGACTGCAAGGTGGTGACAGGGGAGAACGTAGCTAGGCAGCATCGGATGGTGGTCTGTAGGATGACTTTGGAGACCAAGAAGAGGAAGCGAGTGAAGACACAGCTGAAGATCAAATGGTGGAAGTTGAAGAAGGAAGACTGTTGTGTGGAGTTCAGGCAGGAGTTAAGACAGGCACTGGGTGGTAGTGAAGAGTTGCCAGATGGCTGGAAAACCACTGCAGAAACAGTGAGGGAGACAGCTAGGAAGGTACTTGGTGTGTCATCAGGACAGAGGAAGGAAGACAAGGAGACTTGGTGGTGGAATGAGGAAGTACAGCAACTTATACAGAGGAAAAGGTTGGCAAAGAAGAAGTGGGATAGTAAGAGAGATGAAGAAAGTAGACAGGAGTACAAGGAGATGCAGCGTAAAGCAAAGAGAGAGGTGGCAAAGGCAAAGGAAAAGGCGTATGGTGAGTTGTATGACAGATTAGACACTAAGGAAGGAGAAAAGGACTTGTACCGATTGGCTAGACAGAGGGACCAAGCTGCAAAGGATGTGCAGCAAGTTAGGGCGATCAAGGATAGAGATGGAAATGTGCTGACAAGTGAGGAGAGTGTGCTAAGAAGGTGGAAGGAATACTTTGAGGGGCTGATGAATGAAGAAAATGAGAGAGAGAGAAGGTTGGATGATGTAGGGATAGTGAATCAGGAAGTTCAGCGGATTAGCAAGGAGGAAGTGAGGGCAGCTATGAAGAGGATGAAGAGTGGAAAGGCAGTTGGTCCTGATGACATACCTGTGGAGGCATGGAGATGTTTAGGAGAGATGGCAGTGGAGTTTTTAACTAGATTGTTTAACACAATCCTGGAAAGTGAGAGGATGCCTGAGGAGTGGAGAAGAAGCATACTGGTACCGATTTTCAAGAACAAGGGCGATGTGCAGAACTGTAACAACTACAGAGGTATAAAGTTGATCAGCCACAGCATGAAGATTTGGGAAAGAGTAATAGAAGCTAGGTTAAGAGGAGAGGTGACGATCAGCGAGCAGCAGTATGGTTTCATGCCACGAAAGAACACCACAGATACGATGTTTGCTTTGAGAATGTTGATTGAGAAGTATAGAGAAGGCCAGAAAGAGTTGCATTGTGTCTTTGTAGATTTAGAGAAAGCTTATGACAGAGTGCCGAGAGAGGAGGTGTGGTATTGTATGAGGAAGTCAGGAGTTGCAGAGAAGTATGTAGGAGTGGTGCAGGATACGTATGAGGGAAGTGTGACAATGGTGAGGTGTGCGGTTGGAATGACAGATGGGTTCAAGGTGGAGGTGGGATTACATCAAGGATCGGCTCTGAGCCCTTTCTTGTTTGCAATGGTGATGGACAGGTTGACGGACAAGATCAGGCAGGAGTCTCCATGGACGATGATGTTCGCGGATGACATTGTGATCTGTAGCGAGAGTAGGGTGCAGGTTGAGGAGAGCCTGGAGAGGTGGAGATGTGCACTGGAGAGAAGAGGAATGAAAGTCAGTAGGAGCAAGACGGAATACCTATGCGTGAATGAGAGAGAGGACAGTGGAATGGTCAGGATGCAAGGAGTGGAGGTGACAAAGGCATTTGAGTTTAAATACTTGGGTTCAACTGTCCAAAGTAACGGGGAGTGCAGTAGAGAGGTGAAAAAGAGAGTGCAGGCAGGTTGGAGTGGGTGGAGAAGAGTGTCAGGAGTGATTTGCGACAGAAGGGTACCAGCAAGAGTTAAAGGGAAGGTTTACAAGATGGTTGTGAGACCAGCTATGTTATATGGTTTGGAGACAGTGGCACTGACGAAAAGACAGGAGGCGGAGCTGGAGGTGGCAGAGTTGAAGATGCTAAGATTTTCACTGGGAGTAACGAAGAAGGACAGGATTAGGAACGATTATATTAGAGAGACCGCTCAGGTTGGACGGTTTGGAGACAAAGCAAGAGAGGCAAGATTGAGATGGCTTGGACATGTGTGGAGGAGAGATGCTGAGTATATTGGGAGAAGGATGCTGAATATGGAGCTGCCAGGGAAGAGGAGAAGAGGAAGGCCAAAGAGGAGGTTTATGGATGTGGTGAGGGAAGACATGCAGGTGGCTGGTGTGACAGAGGAAGACGCAGAAGACAGGAAGAAATGGAAACGGATGATCCGCTGTGGCGACCCCTAACGGGAGCAGCCGAAAGTAGTAGTAGATTAGCTTAGCAACCAATCGAAAATTGTCAGTCTTTAGATTTCAAGATTTTAAACTCTTAGCTCACCAGGATTCCAGCAGCGTACAACACACAAGAGACAAGAGTCTTCCTTCAACAGGAGATCATCTGTCTTTGGATAAAATCAAGATATCCTACGTAAATGGCTATGATTACATGGAACACAGGAAGCTGCTTACTTTTAGCTTTAGCTAGCGGCTCACCAAGGAAGCTTCGTGGGAGGATCTTTATGTCGTAGTGCAAATGTCCTGTAGTTCAAATATCCGTAGTTCAAATATCCGTAATTCAAGTATCCGCAGTCAAAGTTGTCCGTATTTCAAAATATCCGTATTTCTCTTCTCTTCCAGTCTTTCTCTCGTCAGATTCGCTCTCTCTTCTCTATTGTTGACGGTTGTTTGTTATGGTTTAAACTCTGTAGCTCGTGTGCCTCCTAGAGGCTACTAGTGGAACTTACATATGTCACAGGGTACATGTAATCATGTGGGTTACATTCGCACCTGGTCAACATATCTACTCATCATCTGTCCACTGTCAGGAAACGGGACCAGAAGATGACTCAACTGCAGCTGGAATCCATTTTGGTCCTAAGCCATAATTCCTTGTGTATATGGCATCCCCAGGCGCAAATCTTCTCAGCTTGGTCGTTTTGTCATGTTTTTTCTGTTTCAGCTGTTTCTGTTGGATTTTCAACATTAGGTCAGTTTTCAGTGGGTCAAACGCAGATCTCAGTCGTCTGGACAGTAGTCTGGTAGCTGAACAAAACCTGAAAACTCTGGCCTTGATGCTATCTCCTCTCATCTTTTTCATCCCTTCTTTAAAGGTCTGCACCGCCCACTCTGCTAAACCGTTAGATGAGGGGTGGAACGGCACTGAGGTGACGTGCTGAATCCCGTTCTGTGACATAAAATGGCTGAATTCGGCACTTGGGAAGAAACTGCCATTGTCAGACACTAACATCTGTGGCAATCCATGGACTGCGGAGCACTGCCGTAGCTTTTCAATTGTTGCATGTGTTGTAGAGGCCTTCAGCGGATAAACCTCTAGCCACTTCGAGTGTGCATTGATTATCACCAAGAACATCTTGCCCAAGAACGGCCCTGCCTAGCCCACATGAATGCGAGACCATGGCAGCTCGGGCCATTCCCAGGGGTGCAGTGGTGCATTAGGTGGCGATTTTCTGTTTTGCTAGCATTCCATGCATATGCTGACCTCCTTTTCGATATCCTCGTCCATCCGTGACCACCACATGTAAGACCTTGCTAAACCATTCATATGAGACATACCCGGATGTGACTGATGGAGCATCCTCAAGAGAACAGACCACCCCTGTGGAAGAATCACCATTCTGGCACCCCACAGGACACACTCATCTCACATACTCAAGTCCAGACGGCGGGTGTGATATGGCATGAGTTGAGGATCCCTTACCTCTGGCCAGCCATTCAAGACATAGCTGTGCACCAGGGACAGTGTGGCATCCCTTGCCGTCCACTTCCTGACTTGTAACATGTTCACCGGTACATCGTCCATATGATCCATCATCAGCACTTGATCCTGTAGACCGTCATCCTCAACCAGCTCTGGAACCGGGAATCTACTGAGAGCATCGGCTTACTATGATCCTTGCCCGGCTTGTAGATTATCTGATACTCGTATGCTCTTAGTAGAACTGGTCATCTCTGAATTCTTGGGGAAACCATCTGGGGGACAGGCTTCATCTCATGGAATAAGGATAGCAAGGGCTAATGATCAGTGGTGATCATGAATCTACAACCATAGAGCTATTTATGAAATCTCTGTATTCCAAAGATCACGGCCAGGACCTCTTTGTCTAGCTGAGAGTACCTTTTCTCAGAAGGAGTGAGTGTCCTTGACATAAACCCCAGTGGTTTTCTGTGCCACCGGGCATCTTGTACGAAAGCACTGCTCCCACCCCATACGATGAGGTGTCGCATGCTAGGATCAGTTCTCTGTCCACAGAGTAATGGACTAGCACGCTTGCTGATTGGAGCTCTTTTGACTTTTGGAAAGCTTCATCTTGCTTTGCAGTCCATGCCCATTTTTCATCTTTCTGGAGGAGCTGGTGCATCGGTCCAAGCAGCGTGAAGAAGTTGGGAAGGAAACGGTTATAGTAGTTAGTAAACCAAGATATGCCTTGAGCTCTGTGACATTGGATGGCGACGGAGCTTCAACAATGGCTTCAACCTTCGACTCCATGGGATGAAAACCCTGCGCGTCTACTTTATGTCCCAGATAGTACACCTCATTTTCCAGCAGTTGGCACTTGCTTCGTTTTAGCCGTAACCCAGCCTCCTCCATCCTACTAAGCACTTCATCAAGGTTTCGCAGATGTTCTTCCTTGCTAGCCCCAGTGACGAGAATGTCGTCTAAGTATACTGTGACTGTGGGTATACCCTGTAGAAGACCCTCCATTGTTCTCTGAAATACGGCCGGCGTAGACAATGCCCCAAAGGGTAGGCGGTTGTAAGTAAAAAGGCCTTTGTGAGTATTCACCGTGAGGTACTTTTTAGACTCGTCATCCATGAGAATTTGAGCGTATGCATGGCTCATGTCTAATTTAGAAAATTGCTGCCCTCCCGACAAGGCCGCAAACAAATCTTCAGTTCTCGGAATAGGATACTGCTCTAGCGGAGAGACATGATTGACAGTTAGTTTGTAGTCTCCGCAGAGTCTAATTGAGCCATCCGGTTTCAAAATTGGAACCACAGGACACACCCACTGCAAGTGTTTGACTGGCGTAATGATCTGCTCTTCTAACAGTCTGTTGATCTCTGCTTCCACTTTGGGCGCATTGCGAATGGAACAGATCGTGGGTGGAAGAATCTGGGCGTGGCGTCAGGTGCAACATGGATTGTGGCCTGAACCCGCTTTAAGGTCCCAAACTCATCTTTAAAAACATCCTCGTGCTTTGCAAGCACCTGTTGCTCTAGCCAACCTCTACCCAGCAGATGTGGACCAGTACCACCAACTACATAGACAGGTAAGATTTTCTGTTGGTTCTGGTATTGGACATTTAACTCTGCGACCCCTAATAACTTTATGCTTTCTCCTATGTAAGTCTTTAATTTAATTGCTGAGGGCTTTAATGCAGGCTTTTTTTTGCATTTGTCCACTGCACCTTACATTTTGACTCATTCATCAAAGTGATGCTACATCCAGTGTCCAGCTCAAATTCCGCCATTTTCCCATTGATTTGCATGTCCAGAAATGCAAAACCATTACAGAATTTGTTGAAAAAAAAATTCTCACACCCTTATACGAAATTAGGCAAGCCCAATAATGACTGTTGCAAGCAAGCATCGGGAAGCTGTGGATGGCCTGAAATTTGCTGTTCTCCTCGTGTCTGCGTGGGTTTCCTCCCACAGTCTAAAGACATGCAGGTCAGGTGAATCGGCCATACTAAATTGTCCCTAGGTGTGTGTGTGTGGGGGGGGGGGGCTGTGATGGCCTGGCAGCCTGTCCAGGGTGTCTCCCCGCCTGCTGCTGGGATAGGCTCCAGCATCCCCGCGACCCTGGGATAAGAATAAGCGGTTTGGATGATGGATGGATGGAAATCCATCAGTAACAGAAGAACCATGGTGTCGTATTTTACATGGAGGGGGTGATATAAAAGTATTTCTGATTCAACGTGGTATCATGTACAACATACTTTCATGTCATATACAACATCGTTAATCCCAGATGACGTGGTCGGGTGGTAACACCAACATCCTATTAGGGAAACATTGTTACTTCTGCACTGGTGGCGCTGGTTGCAGGCTGGGGATTGATGGTAGGAGGAGGCCCTTAAAGCTCAGAGCAGCTCATTTAAAACAAAAAAGAAATGAATGTGAACTTAGTGTAAAATTCAAAATAGTGAACATGAACTAGTTCATTTTAATCTCCGTAACGTTAATGTCTTTGTCTTTCTCCCCCTCACACACACACACACACACACACACACACACACACACACACACACACACACAGCATAACGTCGGTCCGACATGAACTCGACAACAGAGAACACAGTTCCACTGCTTAACCTTCAAATGTAGCTAGGCTGAAAGAAAAAGCTAACGAGTGTTATTTTAGTTACACTACTACTACTACTACTACTACTACTACTACTTTCGGCTGCTTCCGTTAGGGGGCGCCATGGCGGATCATCCGTTTCCATTTCTTCCTGTCTTCTGCGTCTTCCTCTGTCACACCAGTCACCTGCATGTCCTCCCTCCCCAAATCCATAAATCTCCTCTTTGGCCTTCCTCTTTTCCTCTTTCCTGGCAGCTCCATATTCAGTATCCTTCTCCCAATATACCCAGCATCTCTCCTCCACACATGTCCAGGTGATGTCCATGTCTCTCAATCTTGCCTCTCTTGCTTTGTCTCCAAACCGTCCAACCTTAGCTGTCCCTCTAATATACTCATTCCTAATCCTGTCCTTCTTCATCACTCCCAGTGAAAATCTTATCTTCATCTCTGCCAACTCCAGCTCCACCTCCTGTCTTTTCGTCAGTGCCACTGTCTCCAAACCATATGACATAGCTGGTCTCACTGCCATCTTGTAAACCTTCTCTTTAACTCTTGCTGGTACCCTTCTGTCGCAAATCACTCCTGACCCTCTTCTCCACCCACTCCACCCTGCCTGCACTCTCTTCTTCACCTCTCTACTGCACTCCCCATTACTTTGGACAGTTGACCCCAAGTATTTAAACTCATATGCCTTCGTCACCTCCACTCCTTGCATCCTCACCATTCCACTGTTCTCCCTCTCATTCACGCATAGGTATTCCATCTTGCTCCTACTGACTTTCATTCCTCTTCTCTCCAGTGCATACCTCCACCTCTCCAGGCTCTCCTCCACCTGCACCCTACTCTCACTACAGATCACAATGTCATCCACGAACATCATCGTCCATGGAGACTCCTGCCTGATCTTGTCCCTCAACCTGTCCATCACCATTGCAAACAAGAAAGGGCTCAGAGCCGATCCTTGATGTAATCCCACCTCCACCTTGAACCCATCTGTCATTCCAACCACACACCTCACCACTGTCACACTGCCCACATACATATCCTGCACCACTCCTACATACTTCTGTAACTCCTGACTTCCTCATACAATATCACACCTCCTCTCTCGGCACCCTGTCGTATGCTTTCTCTAAATCTACAAAGACACAATGCAACTCTTTCTGGCAGTCTCTATACTTCTCCATCAACATTCTCAAAGCAAACATCACATCTGTGGTGCTCTTTCGTGGCATGAAACCATACTGCTGCTCACTAATCATCACCTCTCCTCTTAACCTAGCTTCTATTACTCTTTCCCATATCTTCATGCTGTGGCTGATCAAATTTATACCTCTGTAGTTGCTACAGTTCTGCACATCACCCTTGTTCTTGAAAATCGGTACCAGTATGCTTCTTCTCCACTCCTCAGGCATCCTCTCACTTTCCAAGATTGTGTTAAACAATCTAGTTAAAAACCCCACTGCCATCTCTCCTAAACATCTCCATGCCTCCACAGGTATGTCATCAGGACCAACTGCCTTTCCACTCTTCATCCTCTTCATAGCTACCCTCACTTCCTCCTTGCTAATCCACTGAACTTCCTGATTCACTATCCCTACATCATCCAACCTTCTCTCTCTCTCATTTTCTTCATTCATCAGCCCCTCAAAGTATTCCTTCCACCTTCTCAGCACACTCTCCTCACTTGTCAGCACATTTCCATCTCTATCCTTCATCACCCTAACTTGCTGCACATCCTTCCCAGCTCGGTCTCTCTGTCTAGCCAATCGGTACAAGTCCTTTTCTTCTTCCTTAGTGTCCAACAACTCACCATACGCCTTTTCCTTTGCCTTTGCCACCTCTCTCTTCACTTTACGCTGCGTCTCCTTGTACTCCTGTCTACTTTCTTCATCTCTCTGACTATCCCACTTCTTCTTTGCCAACCTCTTCCTCTGTATACTTTGCTGTACTTCCTCATTCCACCACCAAGTCTCCTTGTCTTCCTTCCTCTGTCCTGATGACACACCAAGTACCTTCCTAGCTGTCTCCCTCACTATTTCTGCAGTGGTTGCCCAGCCATCTGGCAACTCTTCACTACCACCTGGTGCCTGTCTTAACTCCTGCCTGAACTCCACACAACAGTCTTCCTTCTTCAACTTCCACCATTTGATCTTCGGCTCTGCCTTCACTCGCTTCCTCTTCTTGGTCTCCAAAGTCATGTGATATTTTAGTTAAACACAGAGTGTCATTGTCGGTGTTGTGCATGAACGTGTCAGTCGGCCTTTTCATGTGGGACTACATTCTCAAGCGCAGAACGTCCGTCTGATTCTGCTGATCTGCGGTGTAATAATTTGCGCTGCATGGGTGCACTGATGGGTAAACTGATTTTATTTTTTAGGTGAGCCTTTTCTTAAGTGGCTAAAATGCGTTTTATCCGTGCCCCATTCCTCAACTTCTGTGCCGGCTACTCCTGCTGAACCTCCAAACTGGGAGCGCACAGACTCCCATCGACTGCAGGTAATACACTGACTATCGATAAGTACCTCATACAATCCCACTTTAAAACCCCCAGCCTCCACTTTAAAGATAAGAGAAAGGAACATGCCGACACTAACGCACACTTTTCCATTCAGCTCAGTCACAGCCTGCTGGAGCACTTTGACCAGTTTATGTGGCATTATTTTAACATTATAATTATTCAGTTTGATCAAAGTTCACTTCCTGCTGCCCATGCAGTTTAATTCATTCCATTTTCATGTTTTGGAAGTTATTTACTTTTATTTTTTAAAAATTCCACTCATTGTTATCTTGTGCCTTGAACATCATACATTTTTTTTTTCAAATATGTTCTGTTTTACACAAAATTCAATCAAAAATATGTTCATTTAAAGGCAGCCTTGTGTTGGGGGTTGTGTTGCTGTAAATTTTGGCAAAAATCTTTTTTTTTTTACATTTACTGCAACTGAATATCGGCCCCAAATATCGGCTAGCGGCCTCCATAACTTACCAATAATCGATATCTGTATTGGCCCTGAAAAAAAAACATATCGGTCGACCCCTAATTGTTTCGCAAGTAGCCGATACGAGTCAATGTTTCTTCAAACAATACACAAACATCGATACTTTTGTAGGTGTGTTAGGTCCAGACAACATTTCGACCTTGCGGGCTGTTACCCTTTATGCAACAAAGCATGATCCTGTAGAAATCCCCACCCACTCAAACGTGATTAGTCAGTACTACTCGAACTAAAACAGAACAGATTATATGTATACATCTATGAAAAAAAATCTCCCTCACCCTTTTTCAGGTGGTGTGTCTTCCTCAAGCTTAGGTCCTTTACCAGAGGCCCTAGGACTGTCCCTAGGACTGCACTCTTCTGGACAGAGACCTCAGATGTTGTTCCTGGAATCTGCTCTCCCAGTTTGGGGGTCACAGCCCCTAGTGCTGCTATTACCACTGGGACTACTAGGGAATTTCCCCTTTCACATCCAGTTCTTCCCTCAGCCCTTGGTGTTTCTCTAGCTTCTCATGGTCTTTCTTCCTGATGTTGCCGTCGCTCGGGATTGCTACATCCATCACTAATGCCTTCTTCTGTTTCTTGTTGACCACCACACACACACACACACACACACGTGTATATATTGTGGCAACCACGGGGGAACTTAGCACCCGACCCAGCAACGAAACAGAGACCGTCGGCAGGCTGGCCCGCTGTGGGAATTTATTCCCAAGACAAACCGAAAGAACGCTCAACACAAGTGCTGCTCCTCGTCTGAGCCGGCTGACTCCCGTCTTCGTTGGCGCCTACGCTGGGCAGCCAACACAACTCTAGCTTGCTTTCTCTCTCCCCCCCCCGGGCGGCTGTCTCTGGCTCCCTTTTATCCTGGGGCTCCTCATCAGCCTCCGATTGGGGCCAGGTGTGTCGCTCAGTCTCCCTCTCATTGAGGCCAGGTGCGTTTCTGGGCTGTGCTGGGTCGCTGGCCATGGTGCTGAAGCCGGGCTGACCCCGGGGTTGTCACTATATATATATATATATATATATATATATATATATATATATATATATATATATATATATATATATATATATATATATATATATATATATATATATACACTACCGTTCAAAAGTTTGGGATCACCCAAACAATTTCGTGTTTTCCATGAAAAGTCACACTTATTCACCACCATATGTTGTGAAATGAATAGAAAATAGAGTCAAGACATTGACAAGGTTAGAAATAATGATTTGTATTTGAAATAAGATTTTTTTTACATCAAACTTTGCTTTCGTCAAAGAATCCTCCATTTGCAGCAATTACAGCATTACAGACCTTTGGCATTCTAGCTGTTAATTTGTTGAGGTAATCTGGAGAAATTGCACCCCACGCTTCCAGAAGCAGCTCCCACAAGTTGGATTGGTTGGATGGGCACTTCTTTGAGCAGATTGAGTTTCTGGAGCATCACATTTGTGGGGTCAATTAAACGCTCAAAATGGCCAGAAAAAGAGAACTTTCATCTGAAACTCGACAGTCTATTCTTGTTCTTAGAAATGAAGGCTATTCCATGCGAGAAATTGCTAAGAAATTGAAGATTTCCTACACCGGTGTGTACTACTCCCTTCAGAGGACAGCACAAACAGGCTCTAACAGGTACTATTTAATGAAGATGCCAGTTGGGGACCTGTGAGGCGTCTGTTTCTCAAACTAGAGACTCTAATGTACTTATCTTCTTGCTCAGTTGTGCAACGCGGCCTCCCACTTCTTTTTCTACTCTGGTTAGAGCCTGTTTGTGCTGTCCTCTGAAGGGAGTAGTACACACCGGTGTAGGAAATCTTCAATTTCTTAGCAATTTCTCGCATGGAATAGCCTTCATTTCTAAGAACAAGAATAGACTGTCGAGTTTCAGATGAAAGTTCTCTTTTTCTGGCCATTTTGAGCGTTTAATTGACCCCACAAATGTGATGCTCCAGAAACTCAATCTGCTCAAAGAAGTGCCCATCCAACCAATCCAACTTGTGGGAGCTGCTTCTGGAAGCGTGGGGTGCAATTTCTCCAGATTACCTCAACAAATTAACAGCTAGAATGCCAAAGGTCTGCAATGCTGTAATTGCTGCAAATGGAGGATTCTTTGACGAAAGCAAAGTTTGATGTAAAAAAAATCTTATTTCAAATACAAATCATTATTTCTAACCTTGTCAATGTCTTGACTCTATTTTCTATTCATTTCACAACATATGGTGGTGAATAAGTGTGACTTTTCATGGAAAACACGAAATTGTTTGGGTGATCCCAAACTTTTGAACGGTAGTGTATGTGTGTGCGTGTGTAAGGCTTTTAGGCCCTGCCCACAATGCCAGAATGATCACTAGGACAACTTTTGTTTTGTTTACATCAGTGTCAAAGACCTGATTTTGCCTTTTGTGTCTGAACCGTCTGTGACCGTCCAACAGGCTTTGTGACAGTGGACCAGATTCCATCTGTCTCCGGACATGAGAGGCAGATGTCTCCCGTTGTGGTCTGCCTCCTCTGGGAAGGAATGCAGGCGTGAGGGTAAGGCCGTTTCCAGACTAACATGTGAAAACACGTCTTTTTTGTGTGTGGCTTTTTTGGCATTTTCAACCACCAAAAACCTGTCTTTTCCAAAACGCTGTCCAGAGTCGACGGATTTGAAAACACCAGTCTCACGCTGACGAGTCGACAGGGAAAGTGGAACTTTTTAAAGAAAGCTGATGTATGATTTTTATGCCCAACAGAAGAGACTTAAGTGTTTAGACATGGCCAATTGTGTCTAGGAACGCCTGACCAAGCTGGAGGTAACGCGGGTATTCGAATCAGCGATCCCTGTGTTGGTAGGTAATGGAATAGACCGCCATGCTAGCCGGACGCCCCCAACCTGTTTTTGACATGAAAACAGCTTCAGTTGGAAAACTGGAAAAACGGTTTCCCTGTTTCTCCGATTAGCGTGGACGTGGTGTAAATCAGCCCACATAGCTTCTCTTGGACCCTTGGCACTCGAGAAGAGGGACCCGTGCTTTATATCCACCACTGTTACAGTGTTGTCAGTTGTTGCAGAGAGGATCCATAATGTCTAGCCATGGTCCCATTAAAACCAATCACTGCCCCACTTGTGTTATTGACTCATTGTACTGAGAGAGATGCAGCAAAGCTTAAACATCAGCATAAACTTACCCCACCCTAACCCCAGCAACCTCCAACATCCTCTATTTGGCTTTTACTCGCTCGTCACCTGATGCACAAACCTCTTCCATAACCTTCACTTCCCCACCATCCTGCATACCACTCTGCCCTCACATATGAATTCACAGCCCCGTCTTCAACGTCTACCCGCTACACACAGAACACATCAGCAACCCAAAATATCCTCTCACTCTGCCCCCACTGGGCCTGGAGAAGGACGGGGGTCAGGTGTCGGAGATCGGGCAGAGGTCAACAGGAAATGGCTGATCTCGCAGGCATTTAGGTCTCTCCACTTTTAATTTCTCTTTCTCCCTCACCACAATCCTTTTGCTTTGTCTGTTTGTTTGGGTGGGTCCCTCTCTAATCCTCTCTTTCACCGTCACACTTCTTCTTCTTCATGTGGTCTTTCCCGAGGCACAATTATGAGCCCATAGCAGGACATGGACATGCAAGAGATTCTACATACATGCACAACACTCCTACACAAAGTTAAGTATTATGCATTCATAGCGTGTCTCACAGCAAGCGTTCCCTAGCCTAGGCTCTGTAAATGTTTATGGCGCCTCCTTGAAACACGCAAGTCATTTAACGGTTCATTTGGAATTCAATTTCATCCTCATCACATAACAAATTCTGCCCTCCGCTGGAATAACACAGAGTTGACACGTATAAAAACTCACTGCATTTGTAAAGTATAGATATTACATTTCTTTAAAGGACAGCTGTCTTTTCCTGTTCAACGACCTCAAAATAGAGACTTCTACATTTGGGGTTCTGCAGAAGTAAGTCCCCGGACAAGGATCCCTTGATGTGAAAGAAAGACCACACAGGTTGATCATGGTATAGAAATAACTCATGCATCAGACAACAGCAGTCAGTTGTACAGTTGTCCATATATTCAGTTTATGGTTGCTTCAAATGGCCATTCTTATGGTTGCTTCAGATGGCCCTTCGTATGGCTGCTTCGTATGGCCGCTTAAGATGGCCGTTCATATGGTTGCTTCAGATGACTGTTCTTGTGGTTGCTTCAGATGGCCGTTCTTGTGGTTGCTTCAGATGGCCGTTCTTATGGTTGCTTAGGATGGCGAATTCTTATGGTTGCTTCAGATGGCCGTTCTTCAGATGGCCGTTCTTGTAGTTGCTTCAGATAGCCGTTCTTGTGGTTGCTTCAGATGGCCGTTCTTGTGGTTGCTTCAGATGGCCGTTCTTGTGGTTGCTTCAGATGGCCATTCTTGTGGTTGCTTCAGATGGCCGTTCTTGTGGTTGCTTCAGATGGCCATTCTTGTGGTTGCTTCAGATGGCCGTTCTTCAGATGGCCGTTCTTGTGGTTGCTTCAGATGGCCGTTCTTGTGGCTGCTTCTGGTGGCCGTTCTTGTGGTTGCTTCAGATGGCCGTTCTTATGGTTGATTCAGATGGCCGTTCTTGTGGTTGCTTCAGATGGCCGTTCTTATGGTTGCTTCAGATGGCCGTTCTTATGGTTGCTTCAGATGGCCTTTCATATGGCTGCTTCAGATGGCCGTTCTTATGGTTGCTTCAGGTGGCCATACTTGTGGTTGCTTCAGATAACCGTTATTGTGGTTGCTTCAGATGACCATTCTTATGGTTGCTTCAGATGGCCGTTCTTCAAATGGCCGTTCTTATGGTTGCTTCATATGGCCGTTCTTGTGGTTGCTTCAGATGGCCGTTCTTGTGGTTGCTTCAGATGGCCATCTCTTGTAGTTGCCTCAGATGGCCATTCGTATGGTTGCTTCAGACGGCCGTTCGTATGGTTGCTTCAGATGGCCGTTCTTATAGTTGCTTCAGGTGCCCGTACTTGTGGTCACTTCAGATGGCTGTTTTTCTGGTTGCTTCAGATGGCTGTTCTCGTGGTTGCTTCAGGTGGCCGTTGTTGTGGTTGCTTCAGATGGCCATTCTTGTGGTTGCTCCAGATGGCTGTTCTTCTGGTTGCTTCAAATGGCCGTTCTTGTGGTTGCTTCAGATAGCCGTTCGTATGATTGCTTCAGATGGCCGTTCTTGTGGTTGCTTCAGATTTCAGATGGCCGTTCTTATGGTTGCTTCAGATGGCCGTTCTTGTGGTTGCTTCAGATGGCCGTTCTGTCATAGCCTCTCGCCCTTGACATCAAAGCGATCACCCTTGACACCTGCTACATCAGCTGACACCTGCTACATCAGCTGACACCTGCTGCCCCCTCCTTCACCCCGGCACACCAGCTGACACCTGCTACACCAGCTGACACCTGCTGACCCCCCTTCACCCCGGCATGCCAGCTGGCCTTCAAGCAATCGCCCTCACCCTTAAAAGGCCTCCACTGTGGACGAGTCTTCGCTGGAATGTCGCCATTCATGGACTTCTGCCTGCCTGCCTACCTGCCACTGAGCCAACTCCTGCTCTACCCCGAGATCGGTCACTTCAATAAAGACTTGATTCTTCCCTTACCTGGTTGTCCCGTCTGCTTTTGGGTTCCTTCCTGATACGTGACACGTTCTTATGGTTGCTTCAGATGGCTGTTGTTATGGTTGCTTCAGATGGCCGTTCGTATTGTTGCTTCAGATGGCCGTTCTTGTGGTTGCTTCAGATGGCCGTTCTTATGGTTGCTTCAGATGGCCGTTCGTATTGTTGCTTCAGATGGCCGTTCTTGTGGTTGCTTCAGATGGCCGTTCTTATGGTTGCTTTAGATGGCCGTTCATATGGTTGCTTCAGATGGCCGTTCATATGGTTGCTTCAGATGGCCGTTCTTGTGGTTGCTTCAGATGGCCGTTCTTATGGTTGCTTCAGATAGCTGTTCTTATGGTTGCTTCAGATGGCCGTTCTTGTGGTTGCTTCAGATAGCCGTTCGTATGGTTGCTTCAGATGGCCGTTCTTGTGGTTGCTTTAGATGGCCGTTCTTGTTGTTGCTTCAGATGGCCGTTCTTATGGTTGCTTCAGATGGCCGTTCGTATTGTTGCTTCAGATGGCCGTTCTTATGGTTACTTCAGATGGCCGTTCTTGTGGTTGTTTCAAATGGCCGTTCTTGTGGTTGCTTCAGATAGCCGTTCTTGTGGTTGCTTCAGTTGGCCGTTCTTATGGTTGCTTCAGATGGCCGTTCGTATTGTTGCTTCAGATGGCCGTTCTTATGGTTACTTCAGATGGCCGTTCTTGTGGTTGCTTCAGATGGCCGTTCTTGTGGTTGCTTCAGATGGCTGTTCTTGTGGTTGCTTCAGATGGCCGTTCTTATGGTTGCTTCAGATGGCCGTTCTTATGGTTGCTTCAGACGGCCGTTCTTATGGTTGCTTCAGATGGCCGTTCTTGTGGTTGCTTCAGATGGCCGTTCTTGTGGTTGCTTCAGATGGCCGTTGTTATGGTTACTTCAGATGGCCGTTCTTGTGGTTGCTTCAGATGGCCGTTCTTATGGTTACTTCAGATGGCCGTTCTTGTGGTTGCTTCAGATGGCCGTTCTTATGGTTGCTTCAGATGGCCGTTCTTATGGTTGCTTCAAATGGCCGTTCTTATGGTTGCTTCAGATGGCCGTTCTTATGGTTGCTTCAGACGGCCGTTCTTATGGTTGCTTCAGATGGCCGTTCTTGTGGTTGCTTCAGATGGCCGTTCTTGTGGTTGCTTCAGATGGCCGTTCCTATGGTTGCTTCAGATGGCCGTTCTTGTGGTTGTTTCAGATGGCCGTTCTTGTGGTTGCTTCAGATGGCCGTTCTTATGGTTACTTCAAATGGCCGTTTGTAAGGTTGCTTCAGATGGGAGTTCTTATGGTTGCTTCAGATGGTCATCTTGTGGTTGCTTCAGATGGTCATTCTTATGGTTGCTTCAGATGGCCGTTTTTATGGTTGCTTCAGATGGCCGTTCGTATGGTTGCTTCAGATGGCCGTTCGTATGGTTGCTTCAGATGGCCGTTCTTATGGTTGCTTCAGATGGCCGTTCTTATGGTTGCTTCAGATGGCTGTTCTTATGGTTGCTTCAGATGGCTGTTCTTGTGGTTGCTTCAGATGGCCGTTCTTGTGGTTACTTCAGATGGCCGTTTGTAAGGTTGCTTCAGATGGCCGTTCTTATGGTTGCTTCAGATGGTCATCTTGTGGTTGCTTCAGATGGTCATTCTTATGGTTGCTTCAGATGGCCGTTTTTATGGTTGCTTCAGATGGCCGTTTTTATGGTTGCTTCAGATGGCCGTTCGTATGGTTGCTTCAGATGGCCGTTCGTATGGTTGCTTCAGATGGCCGTTCTTATGGTTGCTTCAGATGGCCGTTCTTATGGTTGCCTCAGATGGCTGTTCTTGTGGTTGCTTCAGATGGCCGTTCTTATGGTTGCTTCAGATGGCTGTTCTTATGGTTGCTTCAGATGGCTGTTCTTGTGGTTGCTTCAGATGGCCGTTCTTATGGTTGCCTCAGATGGCTGTTCTTGTGGTTGCTTCAGATGGCCGTTCTTGTGGTTGCTTCAGATGGCTGTTCTTGGCTGACAGACTCCAACACAGTAAACTGGTGTTGTATGAAAACTGACTGGACTTTGGGGCAGGAAAGGGGGGCAGGAAAGGGGGCAGGTGGGGGGACTTTGAAATGTATTTGTATTTTGTTTGTGTGTGCATGTGTGCGTGTGTGTGTGTGTGTGTGTGTGTGTGTGTGTGTGTGTGTGTGTGTGTGTGTGTGTGTGTGTGTGTGTAGGTCAAAAGAGGATGCGTGCCTAGTAGACATAAGGAGGGGGATTGTATGCTTTCTGCACAACTACATATGATATTTTGGAAATCACCACAAATAAGAAAAGCACCAATTAAACATTTCTAATGAAAAATTAAAATATTTTGCAAGATTGATGAAGTTTCAGGTAAGCTCACAAACTGTAGAATTCGACCATATTCACATTTTTTATTGCTGTCAGACATACAAAGCGCAGCACATTGCTCAACAACATCTCCATCACTTTTTGACCCCCCCCCCCCCACAGTTTGAATTTCAACATGCGACTGCCAGGGTATTGAAACAAAATGGATACATGTGTGTAATGTGAACACATGTATGCCTGTGTGTGTCAGTACATGTCTGTGTGTGCATAAATATGTACAATTTCATCTTAACACAAAATGTGTGTGTATGTGTGTGTGTTGGGGGGAGTTGTTCTTGTGGTCATTAATCATTCAATTACACACCTGTCAGAGTTCAGACAAGTGGGGGGAGGCATGGAAGTGCTGCAGGGTGAGGGAAAGCACAGAGGAAGGTGGAGAGAAATAAAGGGAGGAAAAGAGAGTGAGAGAAAAGTTGGAGGCAGAGTGAGAGAGAGTCTGCACGTTACCAAACCAAGATTGATGTGGTAACGTGCAGACAAATTCACACACATCCACCCACACAGGATCTTGTTGCCATGACATAGCTGTATAAGTTGTTGTATTGCATGTGTTGATGTTGTGTATTCGTGCATTCTTATTGTCCTTTATGTGAAAATGCTTTGCAATACAAATGTATATTTGTCATGCTAATAAAAGCACATTTGAATTTGAATTTGAGAGAGAGAGAGAGCAAGAGAGAGAGAGAGAAAGGAGAGAGCGAGGTAGAGGGAGAGAGTAAGAGAGAGAGTAAGGACAGAGCGAGGGAGAGAGAGAGAGAGAGAGAGAGAGAGAGAGAGAGAGAGAGAGAGAGAGAGAGAGAGAGAGAGAGAGAGAGAGAGAGAGAGAGAGAGAGAGAGAGAGAGAGAGAGTAAGGACAGAGCGAGGGAGAGGGAGAGAGAGAGAGAGAGAGAGAGAGAGAGAGAGAGAGAGAGAGAGAGAGAGAGAGAGAGAGAGAGAGAGAGAGAGAGAGAGTAAGGACAGAGCGAGGGAGAGAGAGAGAGAGAGAGAGAGAGAGAGAGAGAGAGAGAGAGAGAGAGAGAGAGAGTAAGGACAGAGCGAGGGAGAGGGAGAGAGAGAGAGAGAGAGAGAGAGAGAGAGAGAGAGAGAGAGAGAGAGAGAGAGAGAGAGAGAGAGAGAGAGAGAGAGAGAGAGAGAGAGAGGAACAAAGCGTGGTGGGAGACAGAAAGCAGCGATTAAGAGAGAGAGAATAGGAGAACGTTGTACTGGGGGGGGGGGGGTGAACGGCCTAATAACAGTCCACTGACAGAGCCAAGCTGTCGGAGGGTGACAGCTGCTGAAAGGGGACAACAGACAGATAAGGACAAGGCAGAAACAGGGAGAGAAAAGCTCTTCAGTGTCTCCCACATTTCCCCGGCGACTGACCTGATTGGTGACAGCAGCAGAATACCCCGAGTCAGACACCCCCGGTGGCAGTCTGAGAACTCAGTAAGATCAAATCTGAAAAAACAAGACATTTTTGACAAGATGTTTGTTCACTGCCCCACAGCGTATTAGAACAAGTCTTGATGAGGACACACCACTGTACAGACTGTCAGTCGGGGTCGGGTAAACTCAGATTCTACAGGCTCAAGACAAATGAAAAGTGTAATTGCAGTGTGTTTGTGAGTAAAACATCCCCTCTCGTTTCTCGTGGCAGAGCGGATGTTATGAACCTTCAGTGCAGTATATTGACACAACTGGAGAACGGACTAGAAATGAAGTGGATTCAAACGAGGCAAGTCGGAGCCCTCACGTCTTTTCATCAATCTTGATGTGGTAACGCGCAAACAACAAAGGAGCGGCACTTTACCTCCTCTGTGCACATCGGCGTTGTGCATATATTGTGCGTTTTGCATTTGTAGATGGGCACATCTACCCCTCCGCTGGTCCTCTATACGGGATGTGTGTGTGGCTGTGAAGCCTCCATGTTTAGCAGCACAGCAGTGCCCAACTCAAAGTGCCTCAGGCCATAGCCATCTGTGTCTCGTCACTCCTCTTCTCCTCTCTTCTCATCTCTCCTCTCTACTCCTCTCCTCTCCTCCTCTGCCCCCTCTAACACCTCGCCACTGCCGCCATATATCTAATTTATGGCCGCCATGAGTGTGCTGCACAGACTCATGTATGCATAATATATCACACATGAAAACTGTATGGAAGGGACTCGGAGGTGACTCTCCCCAGATCTGACGATGCTAATGCACAATGCATGTGTGTGTGTGTGTGTGTGTGTGTGTGTGTATGCATAACACACGTGTAACGTTGGATGGTATTTCTTCTCTGTCTTTTCCTCAAATCTGACGATAATGTAGGAAGAGAGAGAGAGAGAATGTATGTGTGTGTGTTCTTGTACTTCTATCTCTGTGAGGACCAATTTGAGGTTTAACCATCACATTGAGGACATTTTTGCAAAGCGAGGACATTTTGGCCAGACCTCACTTCTTTAAGGGTCTGTTTTAGGGTTAGGACTTGGGTTTAAGGTGAAGGTTAGATTTAGAGTGAGGTTAAGGTCAGGGTAAGGATTAGACACAGTTCTGACGGTTAAGGTTAGGCTTAAGGGCTAGGGAATGAATGTAGTCAATGAGGGGTCCTCGCAAAGATAAGTGTGTGTGTGTGAGAGAGAGACAGAGAGAGGGAGAGACAGAGGGAGAGAGACAGAGACAGAGAGAGGGAGAGACAGAGGGAGAGAGACAGAGAGAGACAGAGACAGAGAGACAGAGAGAGGGAGAGACAGAGGGAGAGAGACAGAGACAGACAGAGGGAGAGACAGAGGGAGAGAGACAGAGAGAGACAGAGACAGAGAGACAGAGAGAGGGAGAGACAGAGGGAGAGAGACAGAGGGAGAGAGACAGAGACAGAGAGAGGGAGAGACAGAGGGAGAGAGACAGAGAGAGACAGAGAGAGGGAGACAGAGAGAGGGAGAGACAGAGGGAGAGAGACAGAGAGACAGAGACAGAGAGACAGAGAGCAAGCCTGAGAACATGCGTGAGTGTATGAAGGTCCAGCTGTTTCTGGGCTTGGCATCCATATGCAGGCACAATGCCAGATGTCTCATTAGGCAAATTTGATTGGCTTGGTCATTTAGAATTCAGCAATGAGACGGTTCCATATGTGGAGATGTGTGAAGCTGTGAGTATTTATGTGTGCTTGTGCCGAGCCCAGACATCTTCATAAGAGGCCGCCTGTATTCAGAATTTACAAGTGTATGTAGCAAATGCATATGCACTGATTAAGTCTTTGTATGTTTGTATGTTCGTTTGTGTGTGTGTGTGTGTGGGGGGGGGCGCATGTTATTGTGTGTACTTAATTTGTATGAGAATACCTAAAAGAAGACCAGCGGGGGTATGATCTAATCAAGCCATATGAAGTGCTCATGTTATGAATCTTGATTTGGAAGTTGCAGTAACATTTCTGCATTCTGCCAGTGTCATCACATGCTGTTCATAACACGTCACGTGCCTACACACTCCGAGTACGTTATAGCACCGCTGCACCATCTGCAGCTAGACATTACCGTCAATGAAACTATGTAAAGTCCCCAATGCCCTCTCAAGGCGTGCAATGCTGCGCCCTTGTGGTCAAAAGAGGGAAAACACATACCATTTCACCCGTGACAAATCTAACAGCTTTAAGGGAAACAAACAGAAGAGTTGGTATTGAGATTACTGCAAGAGTTTAATTACATGTTATGAGAACTTGTTGTTTCGATTTCGTCTTCTCTGGGTCTTGCCTTAACAGGTTTTTGGTTGCACACAAGGGAGTAACAGTAGTCTACAAGTCGTTAAGGACGAGGGGGATTTACTGTGTAAGGTGAAGCACGAACAGTTCCTACAGGACCAGTACCAATGTAGTTTACAAAGAATGGCAAGGGCCGACCTTTAAACCCAGAGCACAAAAATACCAGACATGTTCAAAAAGCATGTTGTCTTTGTTCAGTTTTCACTACAAGTGAGCCACATCAGTGTTTTTCATTTGTCTGTGCTTTATTAATTTTGTCTGATGGAACGTTATTTGTTACATTCACCAATACAAATACATAAATATAAATTAATCAACATACCATATGAAAGACTTTCTACTGCATTTCAGAAAAGCCACTTGTGTGGCTACCAAACCCTACATCAACATCGCTCCTGAATCAGCTTTATGACATTGATCAGCGTGTTTGCTGATGGTCTCTACAGGGATAGAGGGGGGGGGGGATAGAGAAAGCGAGAGAGAGAGAAGCCTAATCCCGGTGTGTCGGTTGAAGATCCAGGGGTGTCTGACTACATGACAACTTGTAACAGCTGGTAAGCTCACTCACTACTCCCCTGCCTCTAACTACTTGGTCCATGGAGTATGAAGATAATGGGCCCTCCCGTGGACAGGGGCCTGCTGCGTCTCACCCTCAGCACCCTTCCTTTTCTTTCTTCCTCAGTGTTCTCCACTGTCCTTTCCTATCTCTCTTCCTTCTCCCCCTCCTTCGCAGCAGCGGCCTCCTCACTTGCTCTACTAACTGACTGCGGATCATCATCTTCAAGCAATAGTTTCTTCTGTCCCAGAGGTGGGTGCTGCAATGATGAAGCTAACAATTTTGATTCGTCCTCAGCTCCCTGCCTTTTCTTCGTCTCCTCTCTGATTTTCTCAATGGCCTCCGTGTTGGGTACTGTCTGCTGCTGCGAGTCAGCATCATCACTTGTGGCAGCCATTTTCATGGAGTCACTTTCTCCCCCACTTTTGCCTTCCTGGTCCCCTCCTGCCGCTACCTCAGAGCTTCTGCTGTTCCTCTTATCCTTGTAGGCCTGCCGGCGAATGGTCTGGCGATGCTTGGTGCGCCGTGACTGGTTGCAGTATAGTGTGCGCCTGCGATGCCATCGGTTGATAGACTGCTGGGCTTCTATGCTGAGTTGGCGGGCAGCCAATCGTGGCTGGAAGCTGCTGATATAATAGAGAGAACTGTATAGAGTTGTCAAGTAGTAACCACCTGTTGGGATGGAGGAACACAGAGAGACAAGATGAGAGAGAGAGCAAGAGAGAGATTATATGGTGACACGTGTGAGCACAGTGGAGTGTCTTTGTCTCTGTTTGAGGAGTTCTGTGTTGGTGTGTGTGCGTTTGCCTCACCCTCTCCCTGTAGCTGTGTGGGGTCCAGCAGCTCCATCATGTAGTCAGTGTCCAGCTGTAAGGTGACCAAGTCACTACGGAGCAGCACCCATGTCAGACAGGGCAAGAAATCATCTGCTCCAAACACCACACCTAGAGGAGATGAGAGGAAAGTATAAAGTATGTTAGGAGAAAATGGGAATAAATGTGACTTATCAAAAGAAATAGAATGCACACAGCACAAAAACTTTAAATCAGGTGCTGGACCAAAAACAAAGATGTCCAAAATTTATTTGGACATCCACAAAATGACGTTTCGAGAACGTCACTTTGTGGATGTCCAAATAAATTGTGTATTAGGGAGAAAGAGTGCGGACCTTCGAATAAACGTGACTTGACATTTACAGATGGATGACATATGGCAGCCCCCAGAACAGTTTCAGTGCTCCTTTTGATAGATTCTACAAATCTCTGAACTCTACTGGAGGGATGGACACCATTCTAGGTGTTTAATTGGGTTGAGATCTGGTGAGTGTGAGGACCATAGCATATGATTTACATCATTTTCATCCTCATCAAACTGTTCAGTGACCCCTCGTGTCCTGTGGATGGAGGCATTGTCATCCTGGAAGAGACCACTCCCATCAGGATCGAAATGTCTCATCATAGGATAAAGGTGATCACTCAGAATAGCTTTGTATTGATTTGCAGTGACCCTTCCCTCTAAGGGGACACACCATGCCAGGAAAATGCCCCCCACAGCTTAACAGAGTCCCCTTCCTTTAATTTGTCATATCTGTATATCCAACAACTTAACAGACTTCCAAAAACAAGGCCAGCAGGAAGGTAAACAGGAAAAAGCGACAGACAGGCACAATAACAGACCCACCCAATAGCGAGCTCTACATAAACACCATACACTTAACTCCCGCCTACCTGGGCTAGTATTGGCATTCATGCTGTGGTAGATGCTCTTGCAGACCTTGAGCAGGATCTGGACCTTCTTGCTTGGGGAGTAGGCAGAATGCATACGGCCCCACCTCTGTTGTATGTGCTCCAGGGTGGGGGGGTCAGGCACTCCTGCTCCCGCTGACCCACCCAGCTCTTCCACCCCTCGTCCCTCCAGCACTCGCTGGTTGCTCTGAAGATGCAGCAGGGTGCCATTGTGGCTACGGGCGACGTGGATGGAGGAGTAGAGTTGGGTGGAAATAGGCTTCAGAGCCACCTTGTGCAGGGACAGCTCCACCATGGAATCTGCAGGAGAATGGACCAGGAATGAAAAGTGGATAAGTCAGCAAAGAGAAATAACAGCTGTCTTTAGTTAAAATTTAAAAAAAAAAAAAATTTTAAATCTGTAAATTGTGTGAATTCAGTGTGTAAGGGCAGAATTACAGCTGATGTTTTTTGACTGAAACTGAGCTTTAAAGGGGCCAAATTCTATCTTCTACATAGCAGAGACCAGATAACCTCTGTGAGTTTGTTGTCTCACCTATCTCCGAGTCAGATGTGTCAGTCATGCTGTCCAACAGCGCCTGGATCTCTGGATAGTCCAGCAGGGTGTCTCTCAGCTCTGACAGCGATGACCTCACTTTCTGTAAGAACTCTGTCCCTGTGACCTCACTGGGGTCAAGCCCTTCCCTCAGTGTTGCCTCAATGAATTCTCGAACCGCCTCCGCAAATGTCCCGTCCTTCCGCTGGCTCAGCTCCACCACCCGGTTGGTCAGTCTTTTCTCCTGACAAACCAGCCCGCCTATCACCTGCCCCACTGCTGACAGGCGGTGCTTGACCTTGTCAGCCAACCGTTGTGCGGATAGTTGGTTGTGGGTGGAGCCTGCGGATGGCGTCTCCTGCTCCTCCTCGACACTGCTGATGGACAGTGAGTCCAGTTCTGTCAGATTGGGCTCCTGGGGGGGCCTGGGAGGGGCCAGCCAGACCCCGTCCTCAATCCAGGACACTCTGTGAGGAGACTGGGGCACGGGACTGCTGAAATACTGCAGCTCGGAGACTGAGCTAGCTAGTGTCCCAGATACTGAGGGGGTAGAGGAGGTGGTTGCTGGTACGCTCGCCTGGCTCCCTGCTCTCGAGCGGGGATTGGAGGAAGTACCTAGGCTGGTTTGCCTCAGGACCACCTCTGCTATGGCAGCTGGTGTTGGGGTAGGGGGGAAACTTGTTGAATCGGCTGACTGGGCTCTGATTTGACCTTGATAAGGCAAACACAGACTGTGAACGCTATGAAAAAGATCATTTGTACACACTCAAACCACTACTTGAATCTACACTGAGCTTTAACATATGTACACAGCAGATCAATAAGAATATGATTGTTGAGTAGGAGTTTGTGTGTGGTAGCGCTCACAGAGAGGCCAAACTGAACGAGTAAGCGGCTGTTTAGCCCTCCAAGTGATGGCAGAAACTAAGGTGCAGGTTTAAAAGCGAGTCATAGGGCACAGGCGAGTTCACCTGCAACAACCATTTTTACAGAATGGCAGCTGATGAATCAATTAACCACAAACATGAACAAGCTTTTTTTTTGTTGCTGCCATATTGCGTTTAGAATTTGGAGAAAATGTTCTATGCTCTGAAAAATGAAACAAAAACATAAAGAAAATACAATACAAGGTATCAAATATGTGTCAGTGTGTGTCATGTCAGACATTATAACCTTAGTTACTTTTTTTGGTAGGCCGGTGGTGTTGCACTCATTTCTGCCCATATGTGTTGGTCTGTTCCTCTTTATGCAAGTATAACATGCAGTCCTTTATGCACTGTAGGAACTGACATACCATATCGACACAAAAGGTGGGGAATTTATATCCCCTCCCTCCCCAGCACTTCTCCCCCTAGTGGCCCTCACTGGTACTTCACTTGCACTCAAACTCAAGCATCACTCCAAAACGAGGTCTAGGGTTAAGGGGGCGGTTTGTAGCACGGCTCTAAACTATTTCTGTCTGCTTGTAGTGAAACCCCGACCACATTCACAACCAAGACCTGACTGGCCATAGAGGCTCAACGGTTCCATGAAAAAGGGCTGGTAAAACTGTAAACTGTTGATTCTTTTTTTTTCTTTCTTTTTGGCTGTTAACAGCTACCGTGCCTGAGATACAGACACTCTCTGATCCACGGTCCATCTGGCTGAGTTAAACCATGTCATAATGATTACAACTTCCTTACTTGAAATGTCAGGGCTAGCAGTATAACTTTCCTGGTCCAGTGAGATGGCTCGTCTGTTCTTTAGCCCCACCCCTTCCCATGGCCTCGTGGAACTAAGGCGTCTCTCCTGTCTTTTACTGGTCAGCTGTGAAGGGCACAGAGGAGTAGGTGGCTGGTTTGTCAGCCAGTCATCGCCTTGCTCATGGAGGTAAAGGGGGTTGATGAAACAAAGGGCTCTGCTGCCTGATGTAAGCTGAGATAACAAGCACACACACACACACACACACACACACACACACACACACCCACACCCAGTGAAAGATTTAAGGAAGTGCAACATTATTACTTTTCTGAGTATGAAGCAAAGTGGAACCCACACACAAGTGTCATTGCAAAACACAGCCACTGTGTTCACTGTTTGGTAAGGTGTTGGGACACTGGCAGTAACCGTGGGTTTGATTTCTAAATATATGACCAAATTAGTTGCTTCCGACATGCACTGTCTACAATATATCAGACATATAATTCTATAACCTGTGCAGTCACATGCAAGCACAGTTACACAAACACACATGCACACACCTGCATTAACATCAACATGAGCAAGCCACACACACATGCACCCACACACACACAGCTCCATACCTGTATTGTGCACATGACAGTGTTTGGGGCTTTGTGGGTCAGGCACTCTGTTTGCAGATCAGGGAGTGTGTAGAGCCAGGATTCTACATAAGAAAGATTAAAATAAAATAGTTGTGTGTCAAATATAAGCCTAAGCAATGATTACCAAATATGGGTTCAACAAGTCAGCTGGTCCCCAACATCCAAACGTTTACAAGGTAAAAAAAAAATTACTGGCCAACTCACTAACCCACTGAGTGCTTAAAACACCTTTCCACTGACATCCCATACAACACAGCTTCTGGCATGTAATATGAGCAGAGGGATTGTTAAGAAAAGAAAAGATTTACTGGGCTCCAGCTGAGAGAGACGGGCCTGTGTCTGTTCTGTTACACTGTAGATCCACGAAGGAATGGACAGACAAGCGGCCAACACATCCCTGAGAGAGAGAAAGACAAGGATAAAAACAACTTAGCGTTTGTTTGACAGCGTGGGTTAAAAGTGAGTTGGTCAGATGTCCAGGTGACCCCCGAGACCACAGTCTCACAAACTGTCCCCACTTTGAACACACGTCAGTACAACACATCTCGCCACTGAGATCGGGTATTTACAAAGTTACCAAAACGTGTTTCTGAGGAACTCTTTTGCAATCAACTCAGAATTGTGAGTATATCTTCTTAGATTAGAATGAAACATTTTCCCCCCTTTTTCTCCCCAATTATATCCAGCCAATTACCCCACTTTTTTCAGAGTTGTCCCAGTCGCTGCTGCACCCCCTCAGTCAATCTGGGGAGGGCTGCAGACTACCACATGCCTCCTCCCATACACGTGGAGTCGCCAGCCGCTTCTTTTCACCTGACAGTGAGGAGTTTCACCAGGGGGGCGTAGCACGTGGGAGGATCACGCTATTCCCCCCCAATTACCCCTCCCCCCAAACAGGCGCCCCGACCAACCAGAGGGGGTGCTAGTGCAGCGACCAGGACACATACCCACGTCCGGCTTCCCACCCACAGACACGGCCAATTGTGTCTGGAGGGACATCCGAACAAGGCGGAGGCAACATGGGGATTCAAACCGGCGACCCCCGTGTTGGTAGGCAACAGAACAAGAGTGCCATGCCACCCGGACGCTCCCTTAGAATGAACTTTTGATGACATGCAACTGACACAACAGAGACATTTCTTCTCCCCATTATTAAATACGTGAGAAGACCATGACTTCTTTTTCCACACGGGGACTTCCGTGCTGCTGCTGAACATGTTGGAGGGTTGTTGGATCCTTTGCGGGGAAAAGGAATTTTTAGCATTTGCTGATTATTCAGGTGCATCTATCCAAAGTGCATGGCAGTATGTGAAGTGCATGCCTTTCTTCATGAGCGTTTCCTGGAACAGGGAACAAAGCTGTAACCCGTAAAGTGTTAAAGCCACGTGACATCTGTTCGGCCACATGGGATTACACGGTCATCGCTGCATCTTTATCCTCGCTACCAGACTGTCTTTCACCGTCTGGCTGGGTTTGCATGTGATAAACCACACAAACCGATGGATATCCACATGGAAATGAGAACTTACTCGCCTTGTCAGAGAGTAGAAGAGCACGAGCTGAGACAAGTCACAGAAACCTAGCTGAGACTGGCAGAGCTGGATGTCTGGAACAGAGAGAGCGGCAGAGACAAGACGTTATGAGGGAGCTTGGACATATGGCCAAGATACACAGCACCCAACAAATGGTTGGCAAAGCTGTAATTTATGATACTGGGCTATACAAATAAAATTGACGTGACTTGACTTGACCTGTCCATAATAGGGTTTTTCTTTATTTTCACTAATTTCACTCAAGAACTAAATGAAGCCATGTTGGGGTGGGGGGCATTTAAAATTGTTTTATTTTAAAATTGTTTTGGAAAGACATTCTGAAATATGCACTGACTTCAAGAATCATTCAGCTGTGTCCAAACTTTTGACTGGTACTAAATGTGTATGTGTGTGTGTGTGTGTGTGTGTGTGTGTGTGTGTGTGTGTGTGTGTGTGTGTGTGTGTGTGTGTGTGTGTGTGTGTGTGTGTGTGAGAGAGAGAGAGAGAGAGAGAGAGAGAGAGAGAGAGAGAGAGAGAGAGAGAGAGAGAGAGAGAGAGAGAGAAACATATCCAGCATCTTGAAAAAAGAAGTCAAAATATGGAGATTTGACTTTCAAAGAAAAACAATGATGATGGATTACATTTTATTGCACTTCATCTAGACACCCAAAGTGCTCCACATTGAAGGGGGGAGCCTCATCTCAATCCCCACCAATGTGCAGCACCACCTGAGTGATGCATGACAGCCATTTTGCGCCAGAACGCTCAGCACACGTCAGCTTGAAGTGGAGAGGGAGGAACCATTGAGCCAATTACATGGGAGGATGATTAGGTGGCCAGATGAGAGAGCCAGATTGGGAATTTTGCCAAGACACCAGGAAACCCCCTACTCTTTGTGATAAGTGCCATGGGATCTTTAATGACCACAGTGAGTCACGACCTTGGTTTAACGTCTCCCCCGAAGGACAGCATCTCCTACGGCACAGTGTCCCCGTCACTGCACTGGGGCATTTGGGATTTTTTTCTTATTAGGGCCAGAGGGAAGACTGCCTCCTACTGGCCCACCAACACTACTTCCAACAGCAACTCAGTTTTCCCAGGAGGTCTTCCATCCAAGTAATAATAATAATAATAATAATAATCACAACTTTATTTTTAAAGTACTTTTCTAAAACAGTGTTTAAAAAATGCTGTACAAAGAAATAAAACCAGACAAGGCAAAAAAAGAAGAGTAAGCCCAAATAAGTAAGCATAAAAATAAAAACAGTATAAATAAATAAAAACAAATATCAAGCATTTGTAAAAGCTTTCATAAAAAGAGAAGCCTCAAGACAAGATTTAAACGCATTAGAGGCTTGTTTCGACTTAGTTCGACAGGAAGAGAATTCCCTAGTGTGGGGCTCTAACAGCAAAAGTCCGATCACCCTTTGTAACTAACCAAGACCTGGGAATAACCAGCAGGGCTCCATCTGTGGATCTTAATGGTCGAGAGGGTGTGTATACCAGGTCAATAAATCAGAAATGTATGTAGGCACAAGACCATTTAAAGCCTTAAAAGTGAGCAATAAAATTTTAAAATCAATTTGAAATATAACAGGGAGCCAATGCTGGGAAGCAAGCACAGCAGTGATATGGTCATGCCTCTTTGTCCTGATGAGCCAAGCAGTGGCTTTTTGTACCAGCTGCACGTGGTAGAGGGAGCCCTTGCTGATACCAACATAAAGTCAATAGTAAAGCCGAGAGTAGATAAAAGCATGCACAACTTTTTGCAGGTCAGCAATTGATAAAAATTACCTAATTTTGGAGATTAGCTTGAGCTGGAAAAAGCATGACTGAACAACAAGTTTGATTTGATTATCAAAACTGAAGTTAGCATAGAATATTACCCCAAGATTCCTAGCAGCCTGCTTAATACTACCTGACAGATCACCAAGATTAGTAACAAAAGGGCTGATGGACTATTCGGGGCTGAATAGAGTGACCTCGGACTTATCATCATTAAATTTGAGAAAATGTGCAGACATCCAGGATTTAATGTCAGAGAGGCAAATTGTAAGATTTGCTAGGGCGCTAGGATCTGTGGGTTTTAATACCATGTATGACTGAGTATCATCAGCATAAAAAAGGTAAAGCACTTCATGATTTTGAACAACCTGGCCAAGGGGCAGCATGTATATACAAAAGAGAAGGGATCCAAGAACTGAGCCTTGAGGGACACCACAACTCAACTGAGCCACTGAGGAGGTAGAGTTACCCAGAACAACAGAAAAAGTTCTGTTGGTGAGGTAAGAGTGTAATAAACTAAGAGTCGAGCCCTTGATGCCAACCCAAGTCTCTAAGCGATGTAAGATGTTGTGATCGACTGTGTCAAAGGCAGCACTTAAGTCTAAAAGAACTAAAATCGAGCAGTCACCTCTGTCTAGTCAGCAGTAGGTCATTAGCGACCTTAACAAGAGCTGTCTTGGTACTATGAAGTGCTGTAAAAACCAGACTGGAAACTGTTAAAAACACTATGAGGGTTCATAAAGGACATCAATTGAGATGAAATTACTCTCTCCAGAACCTTAGATAAAAAAGACAACTTGGAGATTAGTATTTAGTTACTTAAGGACAGGGGATCTAAATTAGGTTTCTTCAGCAATGGGTGAACAATGGCATGACCGGGATTTCACTCCTACCTAAAACGACCATGGTTGGTCAAAATGACCGCTGGTTTTTAAACTCTATATTCTGTCAAGATAAATACGCAATTGAGATATCAATGCATTGCATATGTTAGTATGTCTGTTAGGAAACGACTGACACCAAAATGAAAATTTTAACAACTATAATACTATTTTTAAACAATTTACACTTCAGAGACATGGTCGAACTTGTATACCAAAATTGAAAAAGGGAAAATATTACCTGAAAAACAAAACGGAAAACACATATTGCTAATCTAACAAACGTAACAAGGCCTATAAAACGTGACATGTAAAAAGAACTGAAAATAACCATTGAAACAGTCCCAAACAACGACCGGAACTTAAAAACTACTAGAATGACCATAGGCGGTCATTTTGACCACCACGGTTTTTAAACTCTATATTCTGTCAAGATAAATATCCAATTGAGATATTAATGTATTACATATGTTAGTATGTCTGTTAAGAAACTAACTGACACCAAAATTAACATTTTAACAACTTTAATACTATTTTTCAAACAATTTAAAATGGCTGCTGTCCAATGCCTGTAAATACTGCAGTGCCTTGGTGGTAGTCATGGTGTGTCTGTAATGGCGTCTGTAACCAGACATGTTGGCAATAATCAGAAATCAAGTTTAGACTATTTCTCTGCTCTGGGGAATGCTAGTGTGTTTCTAGGACCGAGCAATGAACTTAACGAAGGAAACGACGTGACCAACACACGTCATAAATACTGGTATGACACGCACGATCACACGCAAATTACAACCGCTCATGTTCGTTTTAGGTAGATTTTATCATACCTTTTTTTCGTGCAGTTGATCTACTCATTTTAAATGCAAATATATGTAATTTTAGGAGAATTCAGTGAGCGGCAGGTCTGTATCTTTATTTATCTATTTATTTATTTTTGGACAAAGTTATTAGACTTTGAAAATCCAGAATGTGGAGAGGACTGTATGGCGTGCTGTACTAGCTGAAGTAATACTTGGGGTAGTATTGGTCGAGGATCAATGACCACACCGGGTTATAGAACTCAGGTTTAATCGTGGCTCAATAGGCAGACGTAATAACCATACATGGTAGTGGTGTAACCATAATAACAGTCCGGGTAGTACATAACACCTAGTGTAGTTCCAGTGTATATACATGGCGTTATATCACTACACTAGCCAAGCCCATACCTGCTTAGCTTCTGTCATTCGGCACAGCCAAGTACATGTTGGTGTGGCTGCCGCCGACAGCTTTATTATGTCTTCTTTTCATAAAGTTGTAGAATTATTTAAGTCTTTCATTACACACAAAGCAGTTTTTGTGCCACAGGGCACTTTAAACCAGAGGGTTCAGCCACCCTTGTGGCCTTTGGCCAGGATGCATTTGTCTGCAATGTAAGGTATATAAAGGTGGAGGTGTGTAGGTCTGACCAGTGCTAAGGGGGAGTTGGCATTGCGGTTACCAGAATGTACTAATGAGCCTTACTAATGAGGTAGGAAGAACATTAAGGAGACATGCTAATTTGATAACCCTAGTGGCCCAACTGCCCTAAACTGCCCTACTTTCCTCTGCCAACCAAGTGAGGTTTTCCTGTTCATCGATTAATCCTCGCATCACAAAGACAGTTATATTAGACTCTGAGAATTTGCCAGCATTAGAAACAATGGATGATGCACGCCTAACAAGAAAAAGACTGGGCAAATGCAGACAAAAGGTAAAAAAAAAAAGACACCACACCACCAACCAAATACAAAAAGTGAAACGAGAAGAAAACGGACTTTCTTACCCTCTGTATCGCTCTCTCTCTCGCCCTCCCTCTCTCTCTCTCTCTCTCTCTCTCTCTCTCTCTCTCTCTCTCTCTCTCTCTCTCTCTCTCTCTCTCTCTCTCTCTCTCTCTCTCTCTCTCGCCCTCTCACACTCTCTCTCTCTCACACACACACACACTTTCTGAAGGAGATATATGCAAGATACAAGGCAGTATGTGCAGTGAGTGAAATGTTAGTGTGTTTCACATGTGGTGTGTCCCTACCTGTGCTGGTGCATTTTATATGGTAATCCTCAACTCCTTCATTCTTTTCTCCTGTAGATACACACAGTAGAGCTGGCTGAGACGTCTTGGGATCCCTCAAAACCAAGAAACTCTGAAGAGAGACAGACATACACACAAACAGACAGAAAAAAACCCACCTCAGTGTATGAAGTGATACAGAAGCTGTTTCGCAGGGAAACTTTTTTTTTAAATCAAGTTTTTTCACTAAGAGACTGACAGCCTACAGAGAGCCGTTTTCCATACCTAGGTAGGTGAGATGGTGGGCAAGTAGAAATGTATCTAGATAGCTAGCTAGCTAGGTAAATAGGTAGGTAGTATGTAGATAGATAGTATGCATGTAGGTAGGTATGTAGGTAGGTAGATAGTAGGTAGGTAGGTAGGTAGTATGTCAGTAGATAGTATGTAGGTAGGTAGTTTGTAGGTAGATAGGTAGATAGTATATAGATAGATAGATAGATAGATAGGTAGGTAGGCATGTAGGTAGGTAGGTAGGTAGGTAGGTAGGTAGGTAGGTAGGTAGGTAGGTAGGTAGGTAGGTAGGTAGGTAGGTAGATAGTATGTATGTATGTAAGTAGGTAGGTAGTATGTCGGTAGATAGTATATGTAGGTAGGTAGGTAGGTAATATGTCGGTAGATAGTATATGTAGGTAGGTAGGTAGGTAGGTAGGTAGGTAGGTAGTATTTCAGTAGATGGTATGTAGGTATATAGGTAGATAGTATATAGGTAGGTAGGTAGGTAGGTAGGTAGGTAGGTAGGTAGGTAGGTAGGTAGGTAGGTAGGTAGGTAGGTAGGTAGGTAGGTAGTAGACAGCCAGGTAGGTAGGTAGGTAGGTAGGTAGGTAGGTAGGTAGATAGTATGTAGGTAGGTAGTTTGTAGGTAGATAGTATATAGGTAGATAGATAGGTAGGTAGGTAGGTAGGTAGGTAGTTTGTAGGTAGGTAGGTAGGTAGGTAGGTAGGTAGGTAGGTAGGTAGGTAGGTAGGTAGGTAGGTAGGTAGGTAGGTAGGTAGGTATGTAGGTAGTTTGTAGGTAGGTAGTATATAGGTAGATAGGTAGGTAGGTAGGTAGGTAGGTAGGTAGGTAGGTAGGTAGGTAGGTAGGTAGGTAGATAGGTAGGTAGGTAGGTAGGTAGGTAGGTAGGTAGGTAGGTAGGTAGGTAGGTAGGTAGATAGGTGCTACTTATGTGCTGTACTTCAAGCAACGACTAATTGTAAATGGAAAAAGACAAATGGAGAATGAGAGGGTAGAAGTCAGAGTGAGAGAGGGGGGCAGGGGAACTGTGCTGCCCCTTCTGGAAACAGTGAGTAAGCCTAACCGTTGGAGGACTAGAGTGGAAATAAGCTATTAGGTAGTTCTATAAAGTGAGATGATTTTGATGACAAGTACATCAACTCATAACAAGGCACATCAGTACCTATAAAGGAACTTGGCTCTGCTGTCAAGCACAAACACGTTAATACTTCACACAGAGGAAATGGCTCTGTTGACAGATATAGATGTGTGAGAGGCATGTTTACTGGAAGTCATCAAGTCAAACTTTAAAACATGCACCCGTAGCATGGCTGCAGGGAAATATAGATATGGCATATATCACAAGTCTCAAAACTTTGATCAGATCTACTTGTTCATTATTTCAATTTATAAGCACAAGCAGGACTATATACATAATACCATAGGATTACTTTTCTTACAGTGTTGTCATCTATATAGACGCTTTTATGAAGCTCTGAGGTCTTCATCAAACAGTCCACTCATGTCCCATGACCCCATGCTTACATGTCAGCGACTTGCTGCGGGCAAAGATATACATATGCATTTCTAGAGACATAACGCTGTCTGTCTAAATATGTACCTACATGTCCTTCAAGCCATAAACAATTCTGAATACACTTCCAACTACTAAGACATACTGATCTATGACTTTCAGTTTTCCTCTGACCTGCAGCTACTCATATTCTTTTGACAGCGGACCGTATCCATCTGCAATGGTCTCCCTGCTATACACACCCTCTTATCTAACCACTTCTGCATTCACTCTCCTCTTCTGCTCAGTCTGGGCCGTTTTTATTCAATGACCATAAACAGAGCAACTTCCTTCGAGGAACATCCTTTTACACACGCCATGCGCACGTCACTGTGGAGTCCAAAAACCCCAACACCGAAGTTGTCCCTCACCATTTCATTTAAGGCTAGGATTTCATCCACGTCGGACATGGTCTCGTGCTGCGTGAACAGACCACTCTCATGTATGTTTTGTCAAGTGAATGGACCACAGACGTAAGACTGAAAAGGTAGCTATGGCTACATCCAGAGCCACTTCCTTTCATTTTGGAGGAAGCTAGGGTACCAGTTAAGTGGCTGGGTCAAATGAACTGAAAACTCAACTACAGGGTGCTTTTTGGGTAGGCCCTAATGAATTGGAGGAAGGCAAAGGAAGGATGAAAAAATAAGATAATCCTGACAGAGACAGAAAGGTCAAAATTGATAGAAACAAGGTGTCCACCTGGCCACCGCTCCTCTACACAAGAAAAAGACAGAGAAATGAGACAGAAAACAGAGGCGGGGGTGCTTACTCCAGCAGGCTTTCCCAAAAGTGCACTGTGGGCTTCTTCTTTATCCCAGGGTACTCCGGGGCACCAAGCCTCCTGACAGGCCCTCAGTCGCTTCAGGAAGGATAGGAGGGACTGGCTTCTTTCACTGCTGCACCATGGGATGGCTGTCATCCCATTGACTGCACTACTTACAGCCCTCAAGTGCCACAAATAAGTCATTTCAACACATGAATGCAAACATCTGTGCATGTATGCAGAGCGCATAATAGGCCTAGCCGCGTGCACTACAAACTGACAATAGTTTAAAAAAGACAGCATCACTGCTCCCGACGTGTTCACATGGCATAGTTCAGGTTAAAATGTTGCTTCTCAAAATTTTTACTCAGCATTTCGTATTTTCATGTGAAATTTAGTAATCTGCGACTAATAATTTAAGGTTTTTTCATTTGGACAAAAAATTTGAAAGAAAAATAAGGCATCAAAAACCCTACTGAGTCTGCACAAGAGTAATACTTACATCTGGCTGGCAGATACAGGTAGCTACTGCGAGTTTCCTTCTCCCCCCGCCACTACTCACGCACTTCTCCACATGTCGCAATCGCTCTCCTTTCTTGAACCCTTCCGTTGTATGCTGGCTGTGAATCTTGCTTAAGAACTAAAATGACTCGAGCAAAAAAGGCGGAAGGTCACAAATGTCCTGAGCACAAAATGTAGAAGTTCATGATTGTAATGCACATGTTCTGTGACACTATCTCAGAAAGCAGGGTGCAAAAATAGACGAGTTTTGAATGGCAATTTGTCATTTGCTCTTACTGACGTTTGCATGTGAAGGCTTTTCTCACCCCCCCCCCCCCGCCTCACCAATTCTACATGTGGTTAACCTAGCTCTGAGCATCCTCACACAACCTATGAAGATGCTCTCCACAGCCTGTAGAACAAAGTGCAGCGCCTCTCCCCTGCTTCTCCGTCTTACCCCCTGCAGCAGAGCCTCTTCTGCTCCTTCACGTGATACCACTTCACAGTTAGGGAGAGGAGATGGTGGCCTTGAAGGCACTAGTGTACTGCAACTTTACGTTTGCGTGTGTGCATGTTCCTCTTTGTTGGTTTTTGACCAAGGGATCTCATTTTGCTGGAAACGTTCAAGCTTGCATCAGCCGAACTTGGAAATGAGTTCACAAACAAGGTTTCAGGTACTGATTGAAAGAAGAAGAAGGGCCAGGTTTCATGAGTGCACAGGATTACTTTTTATTCATTTATTTACTTTAAATGCAGGTTGGCTATAGCTTTGCTTTCCAAAGTAAAGTTTTCAAGAGAATTATGCCTGACTGGTTGACATCTCCTGGGCAACTAAACTCACAGCCGTCACTATTTTACTTCCTGTTAGATACAGTCATGCACACAGTGAAAACCCATTTCCTGAGAGCACCATCACAATAATTAAACCCTAACTTAACCCATGTCCCAAGCACAGATGAAGCAAAGTGTACAGCCCAGGACCTGGTCTCCAAACCGCTTCACGGACTTGTGGTGGAAAAGTACAGCATCATTCTGGCAAAGACGTCGCCACTGATAGCCAAACATGAATATGCTGCTGGGTATGCCTCAACTATAAAAACAGGCAAAGTGTGCAACATATTAGGAACAGTTTCTAATTTTGTTTTGGATTATTTTTTTCTTTTTTATCTACCCCTTTGTATTTTTTTTTCTTTGCTTCATGAATTAAGTGGCTTTAAAGGTTAAATCAATACGAGCTCAGAGCCTTCACCTGGATTTAGCTAGCCAGCCTTTCATGGATGTTCCTGATATTTTGCTGACTTACAGAGTTTGTTCCACAACAATGGATAAATAAAACAAGAAAACTATCACAAGATTAATAAACTTAAAAATAGTATACTGACAGACATCACAGATATGAGAACAGGAATTCAGGATTATGGAGGAAATACAATATTAACCAAAATTAAATAATAAAAATTGTGTACATTATAATTATTATTTTGGTATTATATTTACAGTCCTATCAAGGTGTCAACCACAGTGAATGTATTAAGATCAAAATATGTGGCGTATTCTGATGTTAGAAAGTCACTTCATTCCTGTCATTGCACAGGTCACAATGAATTTGTCTTCTGCATGTAACCATCCTATTGTGTAGCAGCAGTGGGCAGCTACAGCGCCCGGGGACCAACTCCACTTCTTCTTTCCATCGCCTTGGTCAGGGGCACAGGCAGGAGTAGTAACCCGAACATGCATGTCTTTTTGATGGTGGAAGATGGTTAGTTGGATTATTTAAACTTTGTTTACACCTCATTCACACTATTTCTCTCAAAAGGTGTTCTCACAAAGCTTTCCGGCACTCATAAGAGCTGGACAAACGACACTCATCTGGTGTTGGCAAAGCTACTGTTTACACAGAAAAATAAGCAAATACAAGAAGGGTTCTCAGTACTTTTGGGCTGTTCCAATCCTAAATCTGTCCTCAGGTTTGATGGGGGAACGGGGCATTCAACATTAATCATCATTACCAGAATTATCCTTAGTCGCATATAAAGTGTAATCAAAGTAAAGTTTTTTCACAAAATTTCAATCAATAACTTAATTGTACATTGCACTATTGTGTTATTTAGCAAAAAAAAACCTGGATCTGGTAACTGCGTCCATGTAAACACAGTCAATTTTTCCAACTGGGGTTTGTATGAGGATAAACACCATCCGGCCATCGTAAGATCTGCAACCTTACAAGCACCAGAATCATGACAGACGGTCACTCATAATTTAGCTGTGTGGCTGCACAGTAAGCAAACATGAACAATATCGCAGTTCTTTGCACTAAAATCTGCTTATGCATAGAATTACCTGCCTCGAGAAGAGATAAAATGTATGACACAGAAAGATGCGAGTTAATTTAATGATCATAAGAAAGTAAAGTTATTAGTTAGTAAAGTGCACCTAACTGACATGAACCAAGGAAAAACCACAGAGAGATGCCAGAAGTCTACTGGGTTTGTTCAGTAGGATAACAAGTCTTTAGATGGGACAACGTCTATATAGAGATGACATTCCTCTCTCATCTATATATACATATACACACACATAATATATATATATATATATATATATATATATATATATATATATATTACACAATTATTTTTGATGCTTCATCAATTGAAGATAATACCCCCCAATATCCTTATCTCTTTTTAAAAGACAACTCCAAAATGTTATGTCATCGATTGCCATGGCAAAAAATTGATCTTTCTATCTGGTTACTCTTCTTTCTTAGTTTCTGGTACCACGGATGCAGAGCTTGCCCTCCCTTCAGCTCCTTTGCTCTCTTTGGCCTCGACTTTCTTGTCCTGGCTGTCGATCCTTGCGTGCTCCCTCTGCACCATCTCTTCCAGCTCCACCTGAAGGAAAATCGAGGAGAGAAATGAAGGAGGAAGAGATGAAATCAATCAACAACTCATGCTTGAAATTGTATGTAGTCTAGTCAGTGTCCACTGTTTTTGCAAACAGGCAAATTGCAAATGGATTTTCCAAACTTTTGCTACTAACAAGTGTGCATGGTATCAGGTTTGGTGCCACCACAAATAAGGCACCAAACTGTGGGAAATGCTTTGAAACCAAACTAATGAGTCAAGTCAAGTCAATTTTATTTGTATAGCCCAATATCCTAGCTCAATAATGAGCTTAGTCCTATGTGCACTTGTTACATCCATTTACACTTAGGCTTGTGCTTAACGGTTTATTGACTTTAAATGTTTACCTGTAAGGATCCATAAAAAATACCAAATTTTGAAAAATGTTGTCAATTTTAGTCTTAACTTAGCCTTACGTATAAGCAACACATCACATACACTGACGAGCCAAAACATTATGACCATTCACAGGTCAACCGAACAAGGTTGATCATCTCCAAACACAGGCACACGTCAAGGTCTGGGTAGATTAGATGACAAGTGAACAATCAGTTCTTGTAGTCAACATGTTGGTTGCAGGAGAAATGGGCAGGAGTAAAGACCTGAGCAACTTGGACAAGGGCCAAACTGTTATGGCAAGACGACTGGGTCAGCGCATCTCTGAAACAGCAAGGCTTGTGGGGTGCTCCCAGTCAGTAGTGGTGAGTTATCTACTGACAGTGGTCTGAGGAGGGACAAACCATAAACCGCCAACAGGGTGTTGGGTGCCCAAGGCTCATCAATGCATGAGGGCGATGAAGGCTATCCCGTCTGGTCTGAATCAAGAGAAGATCTACTATGGCACAAGTCACAGAAAATTTTAATGATGATTACAGGAGGAATGTGTCACAACACACAGTGCATTGCACCCTGCTGCATATGGAGCTGTGCAGCCACAGACGGTTGGAGTGCCCACAATGACCCTGTCCACCGTTGAAAGCACATAAATTGGGCATGTGAGCATCAGAACTGAACATTGGAGCAATGAAAGAAGTTTGCCGGGTCCGATGAGTCCCATTTTCTTTTAGATCACGTGGACAGCCGTTTACGTGTTCGCCATTTACCCGGGGAAGTGATGGCACCAGGATGCTCTGTGGGGAGACGACGAGCCGGTGGAGGGAGTGTGATGCTCTGGGCAATGTTCTGCTGGGAAACCCTGGGTCCAGCAATTCATGTGGACCTCAATTTGACACACGCCACCAACCTAAACATTGTTGCAGACCAGGTACACCCCTTCACGGCAATGGTATTCCCTGATGGCAGTGGCCTCTTTCAGCAGGATAATGCGCCCTGCCACACTGCACACATTGTTTGGAAATGGCTTGAGGAACATTATAAAGTGTTCAATGTGTTGCCCTGATCTCCAAATTCTCCAGATCTCAATCCGATTGAGCATCTGTGGGATGTGCTGGACAAACAAGTCTGATCCATGGAGGCCCCACCTTGCAATTTACAGGACTTGAAGGATCTGCTGCTAATGTTTTGGTGACAGATATAGTCAGGCGGCTTAGGACCAGATTTGAGAAGGATGGGGACACGCCGGACAAAAGCACCAAATTTTTTCCACATGCTCTCCATCACCATAGCTTTCCATTTTTGATGGGAGCCACTTCATCAAGATGGCGGATGGCGGCCCGCCATGTAAAATCTTTAAGTGCCAATATCTCAGCTTCCAAGCCACTTAGAAGATCCATCTTGGTGTCAAAAGATACATTTTCTGGGTCAATGAAGGCATTAAAACTATTGAGAATATCACTAGATGATTATTTGTGCCAAGATCAAATAAATATGTTCATTCTGACAATGTATTTGCATAATTTTCAACTCAGTTCCTAAACGGTCAGACATACATTAATATAGGTCATATACATGTACACTGAAAAACTGACAACATGCATGATTGAACTTTATTATCTTCACTAAGATAATATATAATATTCTAAGATAAAGTATATTCAAATTATGTCACATTTACAACTGCAAAGATCTGTGCAATTCCAGTGTGCCTTCTTGCATGAGCACCTTGCACCACAACCACTTGTGCTTTGACAACTGCACTTGACTAGTTCATTGCAGGCTTTTGCCGCCATCGGTAGAATGCTCCACACAGGAAGCCAGACCTGGCTGTCTCCATCCAGTGTCCATCCCCATCCTTCTGGACTGGGTGCCGGCTGCTGGGCCAGTTCAGATGTCGCCCAGATCCCAGACTGGTAAGCAACTCGCTTCATGTGCTGCAGCAGTGAATCTTGCGTTGGTGGAATGTGTTCCATCATTTTGTTCTTCTGGCAGAACAACTCTCTCCGTGCTTCATTGACAGATTCCAAATCACTCGTCTTGTTGTAAAGGACAACTGTGTTGCGCCCCAGAAGTCGAAAGTGTTGGGCATCTATGGTCACGGGAGAGTGCAGATTCGCTGCCATGTAGTTGAAGGCCTGCGTGAACTTTACTTACCTTATTGTCTACTGGAATGCTCACGCTGTGTGTTACAAAAATATGTTGTGCATAATGTACATAATTGTGTAGATATATTACCAGAATGAACTAAATTATCTAATATCAGAAAAAATAGTCACCTATTGATATTCTCAATAGCTTTAATACATTTGTTGACCCAGAAAATGTATATTTTGGCTGCTCTGGTGGCCGAGCGGAATAAACCGCCGTTCTTGCAATCCGCTCGTCATGTGGCTGGGAGGTTCGTATCCCAGACTCGCCGTAACCGGTCACGGCCAGAGCGTCCACGGGGTAAGGCATTCATTAGGCCATCCTTACCCGAGGGATAGTGGGTGTAGATCGGTGTAGTGTTAGGGGACTTGTCGTTCTCCAGCGACCCCTCTGGCCTACCCGGGCGCCTGCAGCCAAGCAACTGAAAGCATTCTCCCTACGCCTCCTTCGCGGCTTGAAGGTGATGCAATCCATGCGAGGCTTCAGCGTGTAAAATATTAAGAGCAGCCGACACAAGTTTGAAGGAAGCTGGTGTTACGCCTATCTCCTTCCTGTGGAAACATGAGCCAGGGGAGTTATTCAACAAGAGTTCCGGCCTTATGCCATTGGGTTAATCGGGTGGGATAAGGGGAAAAACTAGAAATAAATTTTAAAAAAATGTATATTTTGACATCAGGATTGACCTTCTAAGTGGCTTGGAAACTGAGATATTGGCACTTATCTTGAAATCCAAGATGGCCACCATCCGCCATCTTGATGAAGTGGCTCCCATCAAAAATTGAAAGCTATGGTGGTGGAGAGCATGTGGAAAAAATTTGGTGCTTTTGTCCGGCGTGTCCCCATCATTTTGCTAAGCCACCTGACTAATACCACAGGACACCTTCACGGGTCTTATGGCATCCATTCCTCAGTGGGTCGGCGCTGTTCTGGCAGCACACGAAGGACCAACAGCATATTAGGCAGGCAGTCACAATGTTTTGGCTCATCAGTGTATGTCTCACTGTATAAAATGTAAATGAAAACAATGTATCTGACTGCTATGATGTTTTAATTTCCCTGCGGGGATTATTGATAAAGTCATCTATCTATCTATCTATCGATCTATCAGTCTATCTATCCATCCATCCATCCATCCATCCATCCGAGGGGCTGTACAAGCCATAATATATTCTGGCCCTCTCATATACACACATTCTCCTTTCACATACATATATTTCCACTCTCACGCACATACACATATGTACGTATATGAGAGAGCCAGAATATATTATGGCTTGTATGGCCCTTCATCTATCTGTCTATCTATCTATCTGTCTCGCTATCTATCTGTCTGTCTGTCTATCTGTCTGTCTAGAGGTGAAACCTGAGGAACAATTCATGACATTGTATACGGTTACACATACAGTACAATTCTGCCTATTTCTGCAGTTCCTACTTTGTGTCTTACTGTTGCTGTTACCATCTTTGTGAAAATGCAATTTCACGATAGCAAGGTAGTATGTGAAGATTTTTTCTTACCTTCCATCCCAACAGGTCGGCTAGAGCCGTACAGCCGTCATCACATGTACTGATGTGGGCTACATCTCTGGAAAGGGTGAGAGAAATACCACCATGTCAGATTCATCATCATGACCATTATCATCATCGCTATATAAGAATAGCAGTTGTGAGTGAATGTGTGGGGACAAGGAGTTGACTGGGCAGCATCCCTCACCGGTAAGCCTTATCCGAGTCAAAGTCCATCCCTCCTCCAAAGCCTAACATCCCTAAAAGCGGATCAGCCTACAGAAAGAAATACACAAACATGCTGCTGACACTGCTGTTGTTATAATTATAACATAAGTATATAATGTAGTATATAAATATATAATAGATAATAGATAAATATATAGTATATATTTTTAGCAGATAACACAATAGAAGTATATAAAATTATATATAAGCATAAGTTATAAAGTTATTAGTATGTAATATAACATATAAGCAATAAGCATGTTATTCATTATTCAATCATAACAAAACTGTATAGTAGTGACATACCTGTTGTACATACATACATACATACCTCCAGTATTTTATTTATTATTCCATTTATTTCCTTTGTTTTTATTTTTATTTTTGGTGTGTGTGTAAGTAATATATGCAAGTACTAGAAGCTGCGATAAACCGGAGTCAAGTTCTTCGTATGCATGAACACACTTGACCAATAAAGTTGATTCTGATCCAAAATGCAAATTACTACTACTACTACTACTACTACTACTACTACTTTCGGCTGCTCCCATTAGGGGGCGCCACAGTGGATCATCCGTTTCCATCTCTTCCTGTCCTCTGCATCTTCCTCTGTCACACCAGCCACCTGCATGTCCTCCCTCACCACATCCATAAACCTCCTCTTTGGCCTTCCTCTTCTCCTCTTCCCTGGCAGCTCCATATTCAGTATCCTTCTCCCAATATACCCAGCATCTCCCCTCCACACGTCCAAACCATCTCAATCTCATCTCTCTTGCTTTGTCTCCCAACCGTCCAACCTGAGCGGTCCCTCTAATATACTCATTCCTAATCCTGTCCTTCTTCATCACTCCCAGTGGAAATCTTATCATCTTCAACTCTGCTATCTCCAGCTCCACCTCCTGTCTATTCATCAGTGCCACTGTTTCCACACCATATAACATAGCTGGTCTCACAACCATCTTGTAAACCTTCGCTTTAACTCCTGCTGGTACCCTTCTGTCACAAATCACTCCTAACATTCTTCTCCACCCACTCCACCCTGCCTGCACTCTCTTCTTCACCTCTCACCTGCACTCCCCATTACTTTGGACAGTTGACCCCCCCCAAGTATTTAAACTCATACGCCTTTGTCACCTCCACTCCTTGCATCCTCACCATTCCACTTTCCTCCCTCTCATTCACGCATAGGTATTCCACCTTGCTCCTACTGACCTTCATTCCTCTTCTCTCCAGTGCATACCTCCACCTCTCCTGGCTCTCCTCAACCTGCTCCCTACTCTCACTACAGATCACAATGTCATCCATGAACATCATCGTCCATGGAGACTCCTGCCTGATCTTGTCCATCAGCATTGCAAACAAGAAAGGGCTCAGAGCCGATCCTTGATGTAATCTCACCTCCACCTTGAACCCATCTGTCATTCCAACCACACACCTCACCACTGTCACACTGCCCTCATACATATCCTGCACCATTCCTAAATACTTCTCTGCAACTCTCGACTTCCTCATACAATAATCCTTCCTGATCCAAAATGCAAATAAATCTGAATAAAAGATGTACGAGAGAGAGCGCATCTATGAGGGAGGGAGAGAGAGAGAGAGAGAGAGGAAAAGAGAGAGGAAGGGAGGAGAAGAGAGAAGACAAAGGGGTAATGGGCTGGCAAAAGAGTAGAAGTTCACCTGTCCTGCCTTTTCCATGTTGATGAGCAATCTGGGACAGCTTTTTGAAACCCTGAACTCCAAAAACACACAAAACACACAGAAAGGGAAAAAGGTAGTGAGAAACACAAACAACAGTGTCCTGAAGAACACTGAGACAAAAAAAACACAACAAAAACTTCACCTGGAAATGTTTGGGCACTTGTGGGCACATACCAAGGCAGTAACTCTACCGGCTCTGTTGTAGCTAGAGTAATCCAACACACAACAATCCAACGAAAGATTATAGCCATATGAGGTCATGTATGTACTACCTGCCAACCAGACCAGCAAATGGCTGGACCTGCAGGGACGTCCCCATGATGATGAGAAGATCACATCGAGGAAAGTCCTGAGAGGGAGGGAGGGAAAGAGGGAGGGGAGAGAGCGAGATCGTTAAAAAGTGAAAGCTACCTACTATTGTATAGGCGTCATACCGCCTCTCATCCACACCACTTTCTCACCATCTTCATTGAAGTGAAAAAACGGACAGGTAGATTCTCTCCAAAAAAGACAATGTCTGGATAGGGAGAGGACAAAAAAAGGAATAAAGTATGCCATAGCAATTTGAAACATAACTGTGTTGTATTTTCTGAATAATCATATTTGCATATAAGAAGAAAAAGAGAGAAATATGGGACAAAATCCAGATATGAATTGAGAAATATGAGTTGTAGTAGTGCAGCAGACCTGACAACAAAAGATATTTTAATCAGCTGAACAAAACTGACCTGGCTTGACCAGACTGTTACACTTGTCACAACTCGGAATGTCATCAGAGAAGATCTTTTCTGCAGCACACAGACAGTGTTAGAGAAGTCCACACTGAAGAAGTACGCACAACCAGGCAAACCCATGTGTGCGCATGTACGCACGCACGCACGCACACGCACACGCGCGCACACACACACACACACACAAAATACCTTTCATCCATTCTAGGGTGTATTCTTTGCGACAACAAAAGCTGACACAGTGGGAGGTGTAGAATGTGCCATGGGCTTCAATCAAGTCTTCTCCTTGGAGACCGGCCACACGCTCCAGGGTGTCGATATTCTAAATGAATGTATAAGAAAATGAGTATGTGCCTTTAGTAAGCTATTGTTGTTGCTATTCAACGTTACATGATCTGTGTGTGTGTTTCTTCATGGGTGAGCAGTTTAAGTGATCTGAAGTGAAGATAATGATTGTTTTTCTAACCTGTGAGTAGCAACGTCTCAGAAGCCCTTTGTCCTTTAGCAGCTTCATGAAGTAGTGACACACTGTTGGCTGACAAAAAAACAATTACCAATGATTTTGATAATTATAAACAGTCTAAGACCATATCACCGTTCTTCGTATTACATGATAAACTTTGTGTAAAAATGTTTTATTGCCAAAATTGTTTTATCTATAAGAAAAGCATCCAATATCAATTTAGTACCTGTGTTTTTAATTCAGATGCACTCTTTGTTTTTATGTTCTTTGCCGAACAAGAAGTCAAGCTGTATATAAATAGTGAAAATAACAATCTAATCGTAATTGTTAAAAGAAAAAAATTTGGCTCAAATAAAAAACCAGTCATAACAGGGAAAGGTCAAATACAGACTGCTAGCCTAACAAAAAGCAGGAAATGGCAGTACCTTAAACTGGCCAGGGTAAAGTTCCCTGGCCAAAGCAAAGAATGGCTCCGGATGTTTCTGCAAGACAGGAATTGGAGTAAGTTGGACAGATACACTCAAGCATGACAAAAGTGGAGACTACTAATGTACCTTTAACGAACATAAGACCTGAACATGTTCAATTGAAGGTGTGACGTGTATTTTTTTTTTGGATACTTTTATTTTTAGTTTTTGTATGAACACAGAACAGACGAGGTTTGGGACATAACAACAGTCAGTGGAAAAAAAGAGGCACAGGTACAGTTCATAATGCATTTATGAAGGTTCAGACAAAAAAGAAAGAAAACTTTAATGTCTAGGTGATTATAGCAATCCCATTTTTTCCAGTATGTATCCCCTTTCTCCTTTTGAAGTCGGAGTGTGAAAGTCAGTCTCTCTATTGAGTGGATAGACTTAATAATATTTATAAGGAAGGCAGTGGTGGGAGGGTCCCTCTGGAGCCAGCATTTTGTGATTTTTTTTTTACATGAGGCCATAAAAATCTTCAAAAGATATATATCGCTTTTACTGAGACCTTTATGAATATTTCCAAAGTACAAAAAAGTGAAAGAGAAATCAGATTTTAGGTTCAGAGTCTCTAGAGATTAAATGGTTCATCCCTTTCCAAAAAGGCTCAACATATGGACAAGACCAAAAAATATGTCTATGGTCCGTCAAAACTGATCCACAATCCCTCCAGAGAGGAGTGCTGAGACCCACATAATTTGGATTTCTAGTTGGGGGTAATAAAAAACGGATCCAAATTTTCAAGCAGAAATCTCTCCAAAACAAGGAGTTTAGTGGAAGTAGACTAGGTTTCCCATACTTGAAGCCACTCTTACTACGTTAGCTTCCTTTTCCCAGCACTGCCTTAAGAAATTGGTTGAATTTTTATTCATTGAGGTGAAGCCCTTGTATAGTTTGCCTATGATGCCTTTAGTATTTTTTAAATTATAAGCATCAATAAATATCTGAGTTATTCTTGAGGGCTCAACAAAATCAGGGCTCCTTATTTCCTTTAGAAAGAAGTGGCGGATCTGTAGATACCGGTAAAAATCCTCTTTGCCCAGCTCATAAGACTGGTGTATATCTTCAAAATTATTAAGATTTCCATTTGTTATTATTTGACAAAAGGAGGTGAAGCCTCGCTTGGCCCATTGTCTATACGTATGATCTTATGATGCTGGGTGGAAGTGTGGATCGTATGCTGGCCAGCTCAGCAGTTTGAGCTCTTTGTGGAGCTGAAATTTCTTTACCACTTCTGATCATATTTTCACTGAAAAAGCAACCCATTCATTTTGAGCTGGAGTACTTCCTTAAGTCTGATGGGGTAGGCCAGTACTGACTGTATAGGTATGTTCGTTAAAGATAGTTCAATGTCCCTCCACTTATCCTCATAGGCTGGGTTACACCAACACACGAGGCCTCAGCTGAGCTGACAGGTAGTATAATCTTGAGCCATGCTGCCCCTCTCCCCCGACAGCTATAATGTTGAATATCTCACTCTGGGTCTTTTATTATTCCAGATGAATGAATGTGTGACATGTATGATACTATAGTATATCATAGCTACCCAACATGTCTAGACATAATCTAGTTCTGTTCCTCAGTTTATGCAACACTACACAGTACTCCAAATTTCTCCAGCTACTCTTGACAAACCTTGAAGTAGTCTATCTGGAAGATGGCCTCTGGGTAGGGAAGGTTGTATTTCTGCAGGTTGGCATAGAGACCGGTCCCTGGGGAGCGGAAGTCAGGAATACCAGCCGCTGTGAATGGAAATGGGGTACAGAGATAAGATACATTTTTTTTAAATTTAATATTCAAACAATTATATTCACTTTTTAAGCAATACTAGTAATGTAGAGATACTCACATGTGGATATCCCTGCACCCACCATGCAGATAATGTTTTTGCCTGTATAGCATAGCATCCAACAACCCATCATTATATTCGCATTAATAACAAGGGTATTCATGCTATGCTTTTACGGATAAAAATGAAATCAATCAACTGTAATCCTATCAGAACCTCAATAGATAAGGTAAATAGATGCATTAAGAACTAGAAACACACTTACATTTGCCACTCTGTATGTACCGAGCTATGCCTTCCAAGGTTAACTCGTCAAGAACTTTCTCTGCTGAGCCTAGGCCCAGGGTACTAGAGAAAAGGTTACGCAGGAAGTCCACTGAGATGAACAAAGGGCAAGATCAATACGTTTAGTATTGTGGAACAATTATTGAGAGCATTTCTTGAAGAAATATTAAATGAGGTATGGCACAAGTTGAAGGCAATATTTGTAACTACAACGGTTATTTGCAACTTTTATTTATGACTATGGAAAATGCAGTGTTGATGAAGTATGTTTTCACATACTCTCTCTGTCTCCAGAGGCCTCTTCTTCACTACTGTCGTCAGATGGTTCCTACAGAGAAGTGGAAATCGATGTCCTCCGTTGAACTATAATGACTTTATTGGTAACGCACCTGTGCTCAGTGCACCCACTGTGGAAATCTTAAAGCACACTGCAAAGCATATCACAATGCACTGTTTCCTGCCAACAGCTGTCATATTAAACCATGACAGGCACGTCTCCGCCATACTTATATTAACCAATAAGTGGGAGCTACCCGGCCTGAATAAAAAAAAGCACATTTCCCTGCTCGACCAGCAGTGGCAGTAATATAATTTAAAATACAAATATCACTGTAACTTTTGCTTACTTCTGGTTCAGGGTTAGTGTCCTCCTCTTCTTCCTTTCTTGAAATTTCTACAAGAACAAGATAAAATGAGTGTTAGTGCATCCCTCCACAATTAATTAATTTCACCGAAAAACAACATTAGCTAAATGGCTAAGCTAAGCTGACAGCTAGCTTTAAAGCTGCCGCTAGCTCAGGTTGTCCGAGTGGCACCCAGAATGTTTGACATGCGCACAACTGTCAAGACAAACGCTGCACCTGCTGCATCAGACATTTATCCGTTTAATGCGGTTTCAACCAGCTTCCCCGCTGCGACGTGTGTGACTCGCCGCCTTTCCGTGCTGTCAGATGGAGAGAATCAACTCGGTGGGCTCAGATTGTTGTTGTCCGTCATGAATTACGTCCGTGTTTGTTGTGTCCCAGTTTCCATGGTTCCTACTTAATAATATATATTTCCCTTGCATTTACCTGATGTTTCACACAACTCATTACTATTCTGCATATCAAGTAGCGAAACTACTAGTTATTTAATTCTACTTCAAGATAGGCAAGCATACTGGTACTTTAACCAATATGGATTAGCATTAGAAATTCTACAGCGCTTTAAAGTAGCTGACCACTTACAGGAAGTTACGTCACAAGTGGCGAGCACAAATTTGTAAAAGAAAAAAAAGTATCGTTAAGTACAAAGCAGCGGTGCGTTCTTCATCTTCATACCGTTTTGACCCAATGCTAGAATGTATTTCACCCTTTCCGGGGCCCAGCTCTTCTCTCCTCATTGGATTACAGGCTTTACTTCGCCAAGTTAATAGGCTTCCAGAGGTGCTTTAAAATCATAACGTATGACCATGTTTTGTTTTGTTTTGTGTCTGCAACACATTACAATCGATCAATTCAGACTACAGAGATCATTTTATCATAATTGCACATTTTAAATTATGCAACCTTTATTCAACAAAATTTCAAATACAATTATATTCACATTAGAGCAAGATTGAGTCTATCACTTGGTGATTAACTAACCTATTTAGAGCCATGTACTTAATAGAACTTTACACTGTACAGAACGTAAAGTGAGTATGAATTCCTTTCAGTGTTTACAGTTGTGAAATACTTAACTTTTTGTACACGTTTCTCTGCTTTAAAAGTCACACTCTTTTTTTCCTCAATGTCCCTTAGTTGTGGTTGACTGTAGCAAACTTCCAGTTTTAACCCAGTGTTGAGGTCCTACTTTGGGTCTAGAATGTGGATGTACCAGCAGGAATGCTAAAATATTTGAGGACATGTCCTCCCACCACCAACCCTGAATTGTTAACAAGCCCATGCCCAGTCTACAACCTTTACCTTTTAAGTCTACATTTCCTTTTTCTGTTTGATCAGTTTCCTCTTCACATCAGCTGGCTTCATCACCATTCTCTTTTTTATGGAGTTGTTCCTTATCCGATGCGAGGGTCTACGGACAGGATGTTGTGTTGCTGTAAAGTCCCTTGAGGAACATTTGTAATTAGTGATATTGGGCTGTACAAATAAAATTGACATGACTCTCTCCCAAGTCAAAGCTGATTCAGTAGCAGTTGATCTGACAGTAGAGCTCTGTGCGATATATGCTTGCTTCTCTTGATTTCCATCCATGCTTCTCTCTGTACACTACCTCTGCCCCTCTCATCCCTCTTGTGTTAGGCTGTGGTCATAGCCATTTGCAGCGATTTGGCAGTGTGGAAGCATTTCTTCCAACAGGATGATGACCAGTCCAGGATTTGCAATCCTTGGGAGGGACGACACATCTAGATGGCGCAGTTTCCTGGAAATCAGATACACACACATACACAGACAAATGCACAAAAGACAGATATTAACAGAACAAGTGTTTTTCTGCCAATGCTGATTAACCAGTGCTTTGAGTGTGGGACTAATTACTTGAGATTTCTTAGCGCGGCCAGCCCGCCAATGGTGATGCGGGGACAATGCGATATGTCCAGTTCCTCCAAGGTGTCCTGGAACTCATGGAGTCTAGCAAGGAACCAGTCGTCTACCTCAGAACATCCCCGTACTGACAGAGTACGCAAAAATGGCTGCCCAACTGAGGAAGGATTAGGTAAACACGAAGTGTTAAGTCAGTGAACTATCACGTTGAAAATCATTTAACTACATTTATACTTGCATGCCAGAGAATGAGACAGAGACAGAATGAGACAGAGACAGTCTGAGACTGAATACATGTTCAGAGGGTTGGAAAATAGATGGAATAGGAGAAAGACAGGGGGAAAATGACCAATGAAATAACTAGAGTTCATACCCGTGAACTATTAAATCCTGGTTTTCATATCACTTCCTCAAACTTAATAGTGATAAAACAGGTCCTCCTAGTTGGCACTAAATCTACTTTGGCCAAAACTGATAGTTTTTCCTCTTACTATTGACAATTCTATAGTTCTCCCATTGCCTCAGGTTAAGAGTCTGGGTGTCATCCTGGACAGCATATTATCTTTTGAAGCTCACATTAACAATGTTACTCAGTCTGCATACTTCCACCTACGCAATATTAATCGTCTTTGGCCGTCACTTACACCTAGAAGCACAGCCATACTCACTCACACCCTGGTTACATCCTGTATTGACTACTGTAATTCTATCCTCTTTGGTCTTCCCCTAAGTGTCTTCATAGCTTCAATTGGTCCAGAATTCAGCTGCCCGTATCATTACCAGAACTCCTTCCATAGATCATATCACTCCTGTTCTTCAGCAACTCCACTGACTCCGTGTTAAATACTGTATTGACTTCAAGATCCTGCTCCTCACCTTTAAGACTCTTAATAACCCAGCTCCTTCATGTCTTTCTGAACTCCTTAATAGCCACACGCCTCCCACAGGCTCAGATCCTCTTCTGCTCTCCATCTCAGTACACCATCGGCCCGCTTGACTACCACGGGGTCTAGAGCCTTCAGTCATTCTGCCCCCCACCTTGACTACCATGGGGTCTAGAGCTGGACTACCATGGGGACTAGAGCCTTCAGTCATTCTGCCCCCTGCCTATGGAACTCTCTCCCACAAGACATTCACAACAGTGACTCTCTTTCAACCTTCACATCCCATCTCAAAATGCACCTCTTCAAACTGGCATATTCAGTCTGATCCACACTGCACCGAGTTTTGTGCAGATGATGATTTTATACTTATCTGTCGTGTTAACTTTTTATTGTCTACCCTGCTTTGTTTTAATGTTATACTGTCTGATACAGTGCTGCCTGTGTTTTACTGTGTTCTGTAAGGTGTCCTTGAGTGTTCTGAAAGGCGCCCACAAATAAAATGTATTATTATTATTATTACCCAGGTTATCCAGCCCAATGTGGTTGATGATTGTGTGGCTCATGTCTACTTCCTCTAGGGGCAAGTCTTTGTGGTTCAGGAAGTCCCAGTTGAACTTGCCCCTCTTGTCTGTGTGAAACCACTCCGACTGGCCAGCATACCTAAAACCACAATTGAGAGTAAGAAGCATAGACCAGTTAACTGGATGATTTCAACCCATGAAAAGCAATAACAAACAATGTACTCCTCAAAGATGAACTGCATTAATACAGATTCTAATCAAACCACAGACTAAAAGAAGACCAAGGGGTTCACTGTTGAGGAGGCACCCGTCTATGTGAACGAGGCACTCACCTAAATCCTCCCTTCAGGCTCAAGACATAGTAGGCTGATGCTATCACGTCTCCATAATACCTCTGAGTGTAACCATAATAACTGTGGAGGAAAAAGGAAGCCGTGTTGACTAGTGGTTTCAAATAGCTCACAAATTTTGTTTGGGACGCTCCTTCACCTCTTTGTCAATCAGATGAGTAAACTCTAAGTAATGTGCAATATCGGGTACGAAGCCAATCTATCCCTTTAAGTTACCAATATGACACCAGTCCACAAGTTTGATGCCATATTGTTATTTGTAGCTGTTCTATACCATTAGAAGATGCACTCCATTTTCTACATTTAAGACTGATCATCCTTGTCATGGTCAACCTTCTTACTGTGAACCTCAGAGTGCCAGACTACACTGTTTTCAGCCCGTGTCTGTCAACTATTTATTTTTAAAAACATGAATAAGTACAATAGAGTGCCTACACTACTAGGGAACTGGTATTCAAACAAATTATAAAGTTGTTCATCTGCCTAAGGACTAAGCATTTAAGGTACCTAAAGCTCTTTAGTATTACATCATGGTCAGGGTAGCCAGATTATCTTTAGAGTTTTTACCATTAACCAATAGAGGACAGGAAAACATAATACTTTATGCTTTAAAAATAGTAGCATAAAAATGGTTTAAAGTTCATTTTCTCTTGAATATGATATTCTAACATTGGTAAATTTGTCTCGCATCCCATTTTAGACTGGCTTAGACCCAACATCAAACACATACATATATCAGTAGAAGGGCATCAGCAGCTTTGGGACATCCCATGTTGTATAGTATTCTTGGACTTACGCATTCTTCTTTCTTAATTGGCTGCTCTTAAACTTAGAAGTCCAAATGAGGAGCTCCTGAACGTCGTGAAAATGTTGTGCGAGGAAGATGAGAAGCCTTTTGGGCAGAGAGGGTGGCCTCACCGGACTGGAATTCCATGTTTGTCTGGCAAAAAAGAGGTGAGATGCCTGCTTCCAGCCTCGCCGCAAGGGCTGAGCAGTGACCGAGGGGAGGGAGAGAGAGAGAATTTGAATTTTAAAATTTTTTTAAAACAAGTCTTTATTTAACAAAAAAAGTTATCAGAAAACAGACTTGAAATCTTTTTGACAACATAAACAATATTTGTCAAATTATAAACAGTCAACACACATCTTTTAACAATCCCCCCCCCCAAAAAAAACATTCAACAATGAGAGAGAGAGCGCGCACGTGGGAGAGTAGCACTCAAAAGAGAGAGAACGTCTGCCAGATCTATGTATTCTCGCGAGAGAGAGAGACAGAGATTTTTTTTATTTTTAAAAAGTAACTTTTATTTAAAAAAAACATATTCAGACCACAAACAATAAATAGATATTTAAAAATAAAAGTAAATCACATCAATTCTCCAGAAAAAAACAAGTTAGTTGTGTTTTACTGAGCACAACACATCCCCATTATTCTAGACAACACAACACGTCCCCTTGAGCCCAGACAACACAACACATCCCCATGAGCCCAGACAACACAACACATCCCCATGAGCCCAGACAACACAACACATCCCCATGAGCCCAGACAACACAACACATCCCCATGAGCCCAGACAACACAACACATCCCCATGAGCCCAGACAACACAACACATCCCCATGAGCCCAGACAACACAACACATCCCCATGAGCCCAGACAACACAACACATCCCCATGAGCCCAGACAACACAACACATCCCCATGAGCCCAGACAACACATCCCCATGAGCCCAGACAACACAACACATCCCCATGAGCCCAGACAACACATCCCCATGAGCCCAGACAACACATCCCCATGAGCCCAGACAACGCAACACGTCCCCATGAGCCCAGACAACGCAACACATCCCAATGAACCCAGACAACACAACACGTCCCCATGAGCCCAGACCACACTGAGCTGCTAGGTATCTTTCACTCCTGTGTGAGAAGTGAAGTCAGCCATCATCTTGGCTTTCACCATGCTAGTAAACAGCAGCTTTACATCAGTGTCTACTGAGTTGTCCATCTTCCTCCTTCTGCTTACATATGGAGACATTTCTGCTTGTCCCAGGATAAAGTTAATCAGTTGACATTTTTCTTTTACAGTTTGTTTATACTTAAACCCCAAAATGAACACGTGCTTGGAGAAAACCTCCCCTACCTTGCTGAATCAACTCTCCAACAACATGAACAATGGTACCAGGCGCACGCACTCCAGCTAACAGTGGAAAACAGTTTCTTTGTAAGAGCAAAAAAGACATTTATCACTCACACCCTGACCAATAACAGAAAGAAAAGCATTAACTGCTACTATCCCATGCACAAGTCTCCACTGTAAGTCAGCAACCTTCTTTGTTAATGGTGGTTTGTATAAACCCCTCCAAGCAGGTCTGACATCAACTGAGCAAGCAAGAGAGAGAGAGAGAGAGAGAGAGAACATTTGCCAGATCTATGTATTCCTTTTTTGTTTGTTTTTTTTTAGTTCTCTGTTGACCTGTTTTGCTTTGGCAACATTGTAATTAATGCAGTCATGCCAATAAAGCATCATTGAATTGAATTGAATTGAAAGAGAGAGACAGGAGAGATGGGGGAGCGAGAGAGAGGGAGAGAGAATGACAAAGAGCGAGGGACAGGGAGAGCATGACAAAGAGAGGGAAAGAGCGAGATGGGGAGAGAGAGAGAGAGAGAGAGAGAGAGAGAGAGAGAGAGAGAGAGAGAGAGAGAGAGAGAGAGAGAGAGAGAGGAAAAGAAATGGGGGAGTGAGTGAGACAGAGAGAGGGCAAGAGAGAGAGGGGGAGAGAGAGAAAGAAATGGGGGAGTGAGTGAGACAGAGAGAGAGGAAGAGAGAGGGCAAGAGAGAGAGGGGGAGAGAGAGGAAGAGAGAAATGGGGGAGTGAGTGAGACAGAGAGAGAGTGGAAGAGAGAGGGCAAGAGAGAGAGAGAGAGAGAGAGAGAGAGAGAGAGAGAGAGAGAGAGAGAGAGAGAGAGAGAGAGAGAAATGGGGGAGTGAGTGAGACAGAGAGAGTGGAAGAGAGAGGGCAAGAGAGAGAGAGAGAGAGAGAGAGAGAGAGAGAGAGAGAGAGAGAGAGAGAGAGAGAGAGAGAGAGAGAGAGAGAGAGAGAGAGAGAGAGAGAGAAATGGGGGAGTGAGTGAGACAGAGAGAGAGAGGAAGAGAGAGGGGGGAGAGAGAGAGAGAGAAGAGAGAGAGGAAGAGAGAAATGGGGGAGTGAGTGAGAGAGACAGAGAGGGGGGGAGAGCGAGCGAGCATGGCCAGCAAGTGAGAAAGGAAAACGATGCCGTGGTGTTTAAGCAAATCCGTGAGGAGGGTCAGACAGATATAACTGAGGTGTCGTAGACAATAAGCATGCGTATTCTGCCCACCAGCAATGCTGTGTGATGTCCGTAGGACCGCATCTTATTTGACCGTTCTTCTCCTGCTATGGACGCTATCTGCCGTGTTGGAGCGGTCAGCTAACCCGAACGGTAGATGTGGGTTACAGAAATAAAGACAGCCAGGCCTCTGGTGCTAAACTCTATGACACTGCAGCACGGTTCAGCTCAAAGCTTTGAGCGGAAGTTTACATCCTGTCCTCTTGACAAACCTGCTACACTTCCAGCTCTTGGTTTGTTTCCTGCCCCCGACACACGGTTCCCCGCCAGCCTGCGAGCAGGAGCAACGGTGTTGCTAGCGGACGGACGCGTTACTTTCTGCTCGTTTTCGGAAGGTGACTGCGACAGCAAAGCACAGCGTGTGACGCGAGTAGCGGTGCGCAGATGCTAATTTACGCGCTACAGCACAGTCAGCTGTTATTATCCAAACACACTGCGACAAAGCCTCAGTCCTTTCAACGGAATCTGAAGGGTAAACTTACCAACAAGGCGGTCGCCATGATGTTCGCCACCCAACGGAGTGTCGTGAGGGACAAAAACAGCGCTTCGCGCTACAGTTCATGTAGTTCCTCATTTCTAACACAGGGGGTCGCTCATTTCACGCTGCTAATTGCAACTCCCTAAACCGTCATAATGTGACCAGGGAAGTTGCGGAAGAGCGCCAGTAAATGAAAGTTAATCACTAGCCCCACGTTTGCGATGAAAGCTGACATTCACTTATCCCGACCATCAGAAAAGTCTTTTAACTACTGGGATTGCCACTGTCATTTTCATATAACTTACAAAATAAGAGAACGTCAAAGATGCACAAGGATGAATGAATGCTTGAAGTTGCATTGGCTATCCTGACATTTCCCCCCAGATATTTCCTCGCAGGTATTTACATCTCTGCAAATGAAGGCTTCTATTTTTCTGTGGACATCAAATATATCATAGGCCACATAAATCAATCAGTCCTCATAAAACAGGAGAGCAGTAGGTAGCCTCTGCCTGCCTGCAGCCCATTTATTTCCTAGACTAGACATTGCATGTCTAGTCACATTGCTTGTTAGTCCAATGTCCTTCTAGACCTTAACTTACCGAGCTCCACTCTTGGGGGTTAGTATAAAACAGTCTCTCTCTCCCACACACACACACACACGTGTGTGTGATTTGCAGCTGTGAGCCAACTCGCCTTTAGTTTCAGTGTCGTATTGGAGACAAGCGTGCTAAAGTGTGTGTTTAGCACGCTTGTCTCCATTACGGCACTGAAACTAGAGGCGAGTTGGCTCAAAGCTGCAAATCAGATCATCTGCACTTGCTTTTCCTGCATGTGTGAGATGAAGTGAGAATAAAAGCGGAGACATGGATGAGGGGCAGAGAGATGGAGTGGTGGTGTGAAAGATAAAGGAGCAGTGATGGGGCAGAGGGGCTAGTATAATCAATGTGTTTAAGTGAGTAAACTATCAGCTCAAGTGGGGCACAACTGAAAGTAAAAAGACAGTGTTTTATGTAACTTCAATCTGTTCTGTACTATTTACCACAGGAAATTTAGATCAGCGTGATTTTTATCCACCTAACAAGGCGGGCAAGTGCTATTTGATAAATAGGAAGTCAGGTAAACTGAATGATGAGATGAGGAGACTGAGGGATATATAGTACGGGAGACGGGTTGGTTTATTCATTGTCATGGCTAGAGCCATAAATGGGTTCGAGCAATCACAGTACTGAATGGTTGACTGAATTAATATATGGACCAACGAACCAATGGATGAATGACATTGAGAATGAATGGATTGATTAGGAGATTAATAAACAGAGAGAGGAATGGTAGTTTAGTGGGGCAGAGGCTCAGTGGTAGGAACATATGGGCAAAGTTGAAGTGAAGTGTTGAACTGTCTTTGTGCTGCCAAATACTAAATTTTGGAAAACCTCACCAACTCTTGACGCGTGTGTGTGTGTGTGTGGCATGTTTGTTCATCTATGAACTCACTTAAGCGACGAGCCATATTCCTGACTGCAGCACACACTGAGATTGATGATCTGATATTAATCCATTTGAGCTCGAAAAACCAAATACTCTGTGTGCAGCCCTGAAAACCCCTTTTAACTAATTTATATTTGCCTGGGTAAGATGGCAGTGTTTCACTGATGTCAGTCTAATGAATATTAATGCTTTTGTTTACAATGAAACCATTCTGCTCTAAAATCCCTCCGTAAATACCTCTTCCTTAGTGTTTGACCCATTCATGCACGTTATCGATTGTGCATTTAATTGATTGCTGGAAAGCCGCACAATCACGAAGCGTTTCATCACAACATCACAGACTCACCAATACACATACATGTCTGTGAATGTTCTCATTCATCCAGGTCATGGTTATCCAAAGGAATTGAATCAAGTGCGACTTGGTATATATCCGTGAAGATGTTTCACCTCTCATCCAAGAGGCTTCCTCAGTTCCTGCCTTTCTGACCAGACCAAGCTAGTCTGACTGGCTGGTGATGAGGCTCAGATATTTCTCCTCTTTGGAGTCGTTATCAGAGCTAACGATGCCCTTCTTGGACTGCGACGTCCACATTGGGGAAGACAGGAGCCTCCACGTTGGGGTTTACAGGAAACCTACACACACAGACCAATATCTACTTTTCGACTCACACCACCCACTGGAACACAAACTGGGCGTCATCAGAACTCTGCAACACAGAGCTGACAATGTGCCCAGCAGCACTCAGGCCCAACGAGAAGAACACAAACACCTGGGGGGAGCTTTAAAAACCTGCGGCTACCCCAGTTGGACCTTTGTGAAAACTGCAACACGTTCCAGAAAGACCAACCAGGTGAGCGATGAGGAGAAAAGGAACAACATAGTCATCCCGTATGTTTCTGGGGTCTCCAAGAAACTCAGGAGAATTTTCAACAAACACCAGATCCCGGTACAATGCAATGAGGACTGCACTAACCTATACATAGGAGAAACCAAACAACCACTACACAAACGGATGGCCCAACACAGAAGGCCAAACTCCTCAGGACAAGACTCAGCAGTCTATCTACACCTAAAGGAGAAGACACACTCCTTCCAGGACAGCAACGTACACATTTTGGACAGGGAAGATAGATGGTTTGAAAGAGGGGTGAAGGAAGCCATCTATGCGAAACTGGAAAAACCATCCCTCAACAGAGGAGGAGGTCTGCGACACCACCTATCTCCCACTTACAATGCCGTCCTTTCATCTCTACCCAGCAGACTCAAGAAGCCTAGCCTCCAAGAACAACAGTCGGTCACTAACGGCTACAACCACTCTCATGACCACTGAATGGAGCACTAACGAAGTCGAAACTAACAGCCCAATGACCGTCGCTGCTTAACATTGGAACACAAAAGAGCCACGCACAAACATAGCTCTGATAACGACTCCAAAGAGGATAAATATCTGAGTTTCATCACCAGCCAGTCAGACTAGCTTGGTCTAGTCAGAAAGGCACGAACTGAGGAAGCCTCTTGGATGAGAGGCAAAACGTCTTCACGGATATATACCAAGTCCAGTTGCACTCGATTCAACTCCTTTGGACATACACATACACATGGGGGAGAGAGAGAGAGAGGGAGGGAGATGGAGAGAGATAAAGATTTTGATTTTTCAGCAATGCTTTAATAATAATTGTGGTGATCGCTGGCTAGCGTACCCAGGGCTTGTTATTCGAGCGTTCGCCTCCGATACTGTCTCTGTCTCCGTTATTCAGTCACCTCTTTACATGGTGTCAGAAGTGGTCAAGACTACTCCCCGCGCCTATAACCACCCAGTCACCGGTAGAAGAGGTGCTTCTTTACAGTCCACTCAGAGGTTTGTGTAATTTACAAGATTACAGATGTACACATCTGGCGTTAGCATGCTAACGATAGCCTCATGAACGTAGCAAAGCTAGCTAGTTAGTGTAAACTACTAATAAGACACGTTAGCCCCTAGCTAACGGGTCTGACCCTTTAGCCGAGCAGTTAGTGACGTCGCCTTGTGGTGCAGTACACCCCGTATCGAATCCCGCACCGGGCAAGAAAATAACCGGTTACATTAGCCACGAGAGAGATGCTTCTTACCTCACCTACAAACTTCCGCGGGGACGTAAGAGAAAGACTCGCCCGAAAGCTGTCATGGCGGACGATCAGCAGCAAGTCGGCATTTTTCCAGATCTCTCCTCCTTCAGAGTGTAGGATATGCAACTATTCTGAGTATAGTCATATAGGGTTGGTATCAGGCAAGCGTCCTCCATTGTAGCCAATCAGAGTGAGGCTCTCTAACACACCGGGGGGGGGGGCAGAGAGGCGGTGTGCGAGAGCGCTGCGGCTGTGTGTGGATCGCTGAACAATACGAAATGTAGAGAGACAGACGCGTACTGTACGTGGAGTGGACGTGTTACCGTCTACCAGAATCCTCTGGGGCGAATCCGTGTTTCCTGGCCTGGGGTGCGTCGGAGAAGGTGTCCTGCTTGGAGGCTGCGAGGGACCACCAGCTAGCATGAATTCCCCCGGCTAGCAGTGGAGTGTTTGACCTGGTCCTGGACTGAGGACGTGGAAGTCGGTGCTTCGTCGGTGCCGTGAGTTTCAGAGCAACATTCGCCATTGTTGTAGTGCGCATGAGGGACGAAGAGGATTCTAGACACGTTAGTAGACATTAGTGTTTAGTGAGGGACTCTCTCCAGCACTAGCTTAGTACCGCACTGGATTAGCCTATAGCACCAACGTTAGTCTACGTGTCGGTGAAGCTAGCTAGCTAATAACTGGTCGCAGTGGCTCGTCAATTCTCAGTGCGTTCGGATGAACTGTTGGATGCTGAGAAGAGGACTCGGAGGACAGTCGTGTTGTTTAGTTTGGTGACGGGAGATTTGCTGCGTGAGTGAAAGTTATTTCAGGAGCAGTGTGAACATTGAACGCGTTGCATTGCTGGTGGCGCCATCTAACGTCTACAGTGAGTCACGTAGACTGCACGCACGTCACGTGGTTTGCCCTGCCGTACAGGCGTCTCTCCGGCGGCTCATCTCGTGTGCCCAGGATCCATCAGACTGGTATTTGTGTCAGTTTCGTTATTATTCATTACTAGACTGTGTTAGAAAAACGTACTGAACTGTTTATGTTTGAACATTCATTGGTTTTGATACTCAACATTTAGAGTGAGTTTCTCATTTGAGGTTTTGTTGATATTGTGTATACCAAGAGATACTGTGTATACAAAGAAAGTCAAACTCTATTTTTTTGTGCATTTTTTTGTTGTTGCTATTATCATCCTATAGTATTACATTCAATTAATGCTAAACTGTTGTTGCCTATTGATTCATCTTTACTGTGGTTGGAGTTTAGGACTTATTACAACACTTACCTGAGGGTTTATAAGTATTTTGGAGTTGTGTACTTACCTTGGAGTAGGGGCGTCTCAACTGTCCTTTTAGTTCTGGGGAGGGAGGGTTATGCTGAGTTGGACTCATAGCACAGCATACACTCTACACGTCAGGGGCTGCCGTGTCAAATACCTTAGCGTGAAGCCCACTTCACGATATCTTATAGGGTGTAACATGAGATGAGGGGATTAGGACCAGTACCTTCTCACCTGGCTGGAAGGTACACACTTGGGCCCCTCTGTTGTACACCCGGGCCTGGGCTTGCTGGGCCTGTTCCAGGTGCGTCCGCACCACCGGCCAGATCTGGGCCAGTCTCTTCTTCATCCCCTCCACGTGTTCGATGACGGAGTGGTGGGGGGAGGGACGGCTCTCGCAGACTTCCTTCGCCAGGTTGAGCAGCCCCCTCGGTCTCCTCCCATACAGCAGCTCGAACGGGCAGACTCCAGTGGAGACCTGGGGTACCTCCCGGATGACGAACAGCACATGTGGCAGGAGCTGGTCCCAGTTCTTCCCATCAAGGTCGATTACCTTCTTCAACATATTCTTGAGGGTCTTGTTAAATCTCTCCACCAGCCCGTCTGTCTGGGGGTGGTACACAGACGTCCTCAGCTGCTTCACCTGTAAGAGACTGAGGAGATCCTTTAAGACCCTGGACATAAAGCAGGAGCCCTGGTCTGTTAAGATTTCCCTGGCAATCCCCGCCCGGCTAAACAGCAGCATCAGCTCCCTGGTTACAGACTTGGAAGAGGCGGCACGCAGTGGCACGGCTTCAGGATACCGACTGGCGTAGTCCACAATCACCAGTAGATATCTGTGGCATCTGCTGGTCTTGGGGAGGGGCCCCACTATGTCCATAGCCAGTCGCTCAAATGGGGTTTCGATTATCGGCAATGGGACTAGGGGGTTGCGCACGGTAGGCCTAGGTGCATTTTTCTGACACTCGGGGCATTCTCTACAATAATCACAGACTTCCTTCTTCAACTCAGGCCCATAAAACCTTGCCTCAATTCTCTCCCGGGTCTTCTCCATTCCTAGGTGCGCCCCTAATAGGTGGGTGTGGGCCATGTACAGTACTTTGGTTACATATGGCCGGGGTACGACCAGCTGCTCTACCACGTCCCCATTGCTTTTCACTACTCTATATAGTAGATTGCGCCGAGTGGCGAAGGGAGGATAAACAAGGGGACTCACCAGATCTAGGGGCTTCCCATCATGGACTCGCACCTGCGCCCAGGCATTCCTCAGGACCTCGTACTCCAGCTGTGCCGTTGCGAATCGCCCTTCTCGGGCGGCTCCATCCACCGCAGCAAATGGGAAGTCCGACAGCGTGGTGAGGGGGGAGCTGTCCGGGTCCAGGCCTGTCTGCTGAGCTGGGGCTGGCGAGGCCGCGGCGGTGTCAGGGCTGTCCCTGGCGGGCGGTGGGCGGGCCTGCTCACTGGCGGCATCCTCTCCTCCAGGCCCTTCATCAGTCGAGTGTGTGGAGGACATCAGAGTTGCGCACGCAGCGGGACGACAGTCCCTGCGCCTCCGGGTGACGCGTGGCCGGCCTCGGCCTCTGTCGCTGCATTCACCCCAGTACTTCTCCAGCAGGGGGCAGTCTCGGCCCAGGAGGAGGGGAACCGGCAGCTCTGGGACCACCCCCGCCTGTACCGCATAGTACCCTTTGGGGTCTGGATCACGATGTGATGAATCGGGTAGCTGCGGACGTCGCCATGTATGCAGGTCACTTCCATCATCTTCCCTGGGGTGCCATCGATGAGGTTGGGTGGGACCAGGGACAGGTGACTGCCCGTGTCGAGAAGAGCGCACGTATCCTGACACCCCACTTTTACTGGTAGGCTGGGCGCTTCGGACCCCCCGAGGTCAGGCAGTCGGAGAATAAACAGCGTCCGGCTGAAGGGGGTTCTGTGGCGCTGGCAGTGGGCATGGAAGCTTCGCCTCCGCCGGGGCACTGGCGAGCGAGATGTCCCTTGTCTCCACAGGAATAGCAGCGCCAGTCCTCTCAGGGTGATGGTGCTCGGGTTCTTCTCTGGGCGGCGGTGGGCGGGGCTGGCGTGCCCCGCTCCCCACCCCTCGCCTGTCTCTCGGGCCGCGCCTCCCTAGGACGAGTGCTTTGGGCGGCCGCGCCCTTCATCTGCTGGGCTACCTGGTATGCTTCCAGCACTTGAGCTAGTTCCTCAATTGAGGTCGGGGATTTCTGGGTGGCCCACCTTTGGGCCTCTGGCGGCAGGGAGCGCACACATTTATCAAGTACGACCCTGTCAACCACGGCCGGGCCATCCCCCTCTGTCAACCAATTACGTGTTAGCCTTCGCAATTGATCCAACTGGCTGCGCACCGGCTCGGTGCCATTACATTCCCACGAAAAAACCCATTGGGCCCTAGTAGCCAAATTGTGTCCATGAATGTTCACTTTTATAATCGGCTGAACTTACAGTGTCCAAGTCCTGGTACGCTCGCTGCGCGTCTCCCGTGAGGAACGGGGCGACGATATTCGCCCATGGTGCCTCGGGCCAGCCCTCTCGCGTTGCCACCCGCTCGAAGACCTCCAGGTACGCCGTCACATCGTCCTCCGGTGTTTGTTTGGTGAGACGGCTGGCTGGTGTCCCTCCGGGCAGCGTCGCGGTGTGTCGGGCGCCCAGCTACGCCACCATCGTCTGGAGAGTGGCCATGCCCTCGGGCTGCTTGGTTTGGGCTTGGATCAGTAACTGCATTGCTGCCTCCATGTTTCGGCTGTTCACGGTCTGCTTCACTGAATCGGGTGTTCTGGTAGTGGTTTCACTCTGCCCGCATCCTCCACCAACTGTGACAACCACGCGGGAACTTAGCACCCGACCCAGCAATGAAACAGAGACCGTCGGCAAGTTGAGCCCGCTGTGGGCATTTATTCAAACCAAAAAGAGAAAACGTTCAGCAAGAGTAGTACTCCTCGTCTGAACCGGCTGGCTCCCGTCTTGTTGGCTCGTACGCTGGGCAGCCATCATGACTATCGCTTTTCCCCCTGGCGGCTGTCTCTGGCTCCCTTTTATCCTTGGGCTCCTCATCAGCCTCAGATTGGGGCCAGGTGTGTCACTCAGTCTCCCTCTCGTTGAGGGGGGAAGTGGGTACAGGTGTGTTTCTGGGCTGTGCTGGGTCGCTGGCCATGGTGCAGAAGCTGGGCTGACACCGGGGTTGCCACAACACACACACACACACGCATGTATGCATACACACACACACACACACACACACACACACACACACACAGAGCTGCAGCAGTCTCAAGTCCATTTGCAGCTGTCAGGACTGCTTTGTTGGACCCAGGTCCCATAAGGTGGAACCAGCAAATCACTGCAGTCGGACAGCATGGTTAACGTTGAGCACTCATGTCAGGCTGTGTGCTTAATGTGCCTGTTGAGGGATTTGTCGCTGGAAGAGCAAACTGGGGGACTTGGAGGGCTGTAACATGAGTAAACAAAACAATAAAACAAATAGTGTTTGAAATTACATTGAAAGTATTTGTTTGTGGTAGCTCAGTTGTTCAAACACACTGTGGACCTATTCCTCTAAATTTGGTGTAACAGTCAGCTACAGCTCCTCTGAGAATCGAACAGACAACACAGCTCCTCCGAGAATCATCACCTTAACTTGGTGGAGGGGTTTGTGTGTCCCGGTGATCCTGGGAGCTGTGTTGTCGGGGACAATAGCCCCTGGTAGGGTCTCCCAAGGCAAATTGGCCCCAGGGGAGGGGCCAGACTAAGAGCAATTCCCAAAAAACCCAATGATTTACACCAGCAGAGTTACAGCCCCTCGTCCGGAAAAGGGAAACCGGGGCCCCCTCCTGGAGCCAGACCTAAGAGGGAAGCTCGACGGTGAGTGTCTGGTGGCCGGGCCTTGGCCCATGGGGCCCGGTCGGGCCTGAAAAAACAACATGGTGCCACCAACCCATGGACCCACCACACGCAGGGATGAGCATTGGGGTAGGGTGCAATGCAGGCCGGGCAGCAGGCAAAGGTGGGGCTTGGGGCGTGCCGACTTCCGGCATCACAGATTGGTCTTCGGGATGTGGAATGTCACCTCTCTGGCAGGGAAGGAGCCTGAGCTGGTGTGGGAGGTGGAGCAGTACCAACTAGATATAGTCGGGCTCACCTCCACACATAGCATGGGCTCTGGTACCAAACACCTGGAGAGGGGCTGGTGACAGGCGCTGGGCAGGTGGGGGTATACTCACAAGTCCCCAGTTGAGCACCGCCGTGTTGGAGTTTCCCCAGAATGAGAGGGTTGCCTCTGTACGACTGCGAGTCGCTGGAGAAAGGCTCTGACTGTTGTGTGTGCTTATGCACCGAATAGCAGTTCGGTGTATACGGCCTTCTTGGAGTCTCAGGGTGGTGTCCTGGGTAGGGCTCTGCCTTAGGACTCTGTAGTTCTGCTGGGGGACTTCAACACTCACGTGGGCAATGATGGAGAAACCTGGGGGGGGCGTGATTGGGAGGAACGGCCTCCCTAACCTGAACCTGAGCGGTGCCTTGTTATTGCACTACTGTTCGAGTCATGGATTGGCAATAACAAACATCATGTTCGAGCTGTGGCCGTATGTTTTGGACACTCAGGTGAAGAGAGGAGCAGAGCTGTCAACTGATCACCACCTGCTGGTGAGTTGGATCACATGGCGGGGAAGGCTGCCGGAGAGACCTGGCAAACCCAAACGTGTAGTGAGGGTGAACTGGGAACGTCTGGCGAAGGCCCCTGTCCGTGAGGTCTTCAACTCCCAGCTCCGGAAGAAGTTCTCGTGTATCCCGAGGAAGGCTGGGGACATGGAGTCTGAGTGGGCCATGTTCAAAGCCTCTATTGTAGATGCGGCAGGAAGGAGCTGTGGTCAAAAGGTCATTGGTGCCTGTCGAGGCGGCAACCCAAGAACCCGCTGGTGGACACCAGTGGGGAGGGAAGCGGTCAGGCTGAAGAAGGAGGCCTTTCAGACTTGGTTGGCCCAGGGGTCTCCTGAAGCAGCAGACAGGTACCAGGAGGTCAGAAGGGCTGCTGCTTCGGCAGTCGTGAAAGCAAAAACTCGGGTGCGAGAGGAGTTCAGCGAAGCTATGGAGGAGGACTTTCGGTTGGCCTCAAGGAAGTTCTGGCAAACCATCCAGCGACTCAGGAAAGGGAAGCAGGGCTTGGTTCAGGCTGTGTTCAGCTGGGGAGGGGAACTGTTGACCCGGACTGGGGATGTTGTCGAGTGATGGAAAGAACAATTTGAGGAGCTCCTGAACCCGACTAACACATCCTCAGTGGAGGAGGTAGAGTCTGAAGACTCAGGGGAAGCCCCACCCATATCCCTGCAGAGGTCTCTGAGGTAGTTAAAAAGCTCCTCAGTGGCAAGGCGCCGGGTGTGGATGAGATTCACCCTGAGATGCTGAAGGCTCTGGACATTGTTGGGCTGTCTTGGTTGACACGCCTCTTCAGTGTCATGCGGAGGTTGGGTACAGTACCTGTGGAGTGGCAGACTGGGGTGGTGGTTCTCATATTTAAAAAAGGGGACCGGAGGGTGTGCTCCAATTATCGGGGCATCACATTGCTCAGCCTCTCTGGGAAAGTCTACGTGCTGAAAAGGAGGCTCCGACCAATTGTCGAACCTCAGATCCAGGAGGAACAACGCGGATTCTGTCCTGGCTGTGGAACAATGGACCAACTCTTTACCCTGAGGGGGGCATGGGAGTTTGACCAGCCAGTCTACATGTGATTTGTAGACGTGGAGAAGGCTTACGACCGTGTACCCCGGGGCACTCTGTGGGGGGTACTGCAGGAGTATGGGGTACTGGGGCAGTTGCTACAAGCCATCCGGTCCTTGTATAACCAAAGTGAGAGCTGTGTGCACATTCTTGGCACAAAGCCAAACACGTTTTCGGTGGGTGTTGGACTCTGCCAAGGTTGTCCCTTGTCTCTGATTCTGTTTGTGATATTCATGGACAGGCTCTCAAGGCACAGCCAAGGTGAGGAGTGTGTCCATTTTGGGAACCTCAGAATTACATCTCTCCTCTGCACAGATGATGTGGTGTTGTTGGCTTCATAAGAACGCGACCTCCGGCGCGCACTGGGGCGGTTTGCAGCTGAGTGTGAAATGGTCGGGATGAGAGTCAGCACCTCCAAGTCTGAGGCCATGGTTCTCTACCGGAAAATGGTGGATTACTCCCTCCAGGTTGGGGATGAGTTGCTGCCCCAAGTGAAGGAGTTCAAGTATCTCGGGGTCTTGTTCACGAGTGAGGGTAGGATGGAGCGGGAGATTGACAGGCGGATTGGTGCAGCATCAGCAGTAATGTGGACGTTGTACTGGACCGTTGGGGCGAAGACGGAGCTGAGCTGGAAGGCAAAGCTCTCAATTTACCAGTCAATCTTCATTCCAATCCTCACCTATGGTCCTGAGCTTTGGGTAGTGACCGAAAGGGTGAGATCGCAGATACAAGTGGCTGAAATGAGTTTCCTCCGTAAGGTGTTTGGGCTCAGCCTTAGAGATAGGGTGAGGAGCTCGGACATCCGGGGGGAGCTTGGAGTAGAGCCGCTGCTCCTTCGCATCGAAAGGAGCCAGTTGAGATGGTTCGGCCATCTGATTAGGATGCCTCCTGGGTGCCTTCCTTTGGAGGTTTACCGACCCAGAACTCGCTGGAGGGACTACATGTCCAATCTGGCCTGGGAACGCCTTGGAATCCCCCAGGAGGAGCTGGAGGGCGTTCCTGGGGAGAGGGACGTCTGGAGTGCCCTCTTAGCTTGCTGCCACCGCGACCCGACCCCGGAAAGCGGCTGAAGATGAGATGAGATGAGTCAGCTACAGTTGACTCAAGGATTTGTGTGTGTGTGTGTTTGTGTGCATGCGCTTAAGTGTAACCATTGTCTAGTTGTTATCTCCATTTCCATGCATCTGTACTAATTTCTCTTTACAGAAAAAAATTACCATGATGATGAACAGCAGGCAAACCCAACCCATTATTATACACAGTACACACCCGACAATTATATAGTATCACACATTATTATACACAGTACACACCTGACAATTATATAGTATCACACATTATTATACAAACTACGCACCCGACAATTATATAGTATCACACATTATTATACACAGTACACACCCGACAATTATATAGTATCACACATTATTATACACAGTACACACCCGACAATTATATAGTATCACACATTATTATACACAGTACACACCCGACAATTATATAGTATCACACATTATTATACACAGTACACACCCGACAATTATATAGTATCACACAGGCAGCTGCCTGAAGTCTTGGCTCCTTTCACTGTGGTAAATGACTGTTGAAAATTTCACTAGTGACTTAAATGTGGCCCTCTCTAGTCTCCTCGATTCAGTTGCACCTCTCACTACCAGAGCTAGGCGACTAAAGACGCCTACACCCTGGTTTAATGATGAGACACGTGCTCTTAAGCGGACCTGCAGGAGACTGGAATGTAAATGGCGAAAATCAAAACTGGAAGTGTTTTACCTATCGTGGTATGAGTGTTTATTGAAATACAAGCGTGCTTTATCTACTGCAAAAACATCGTATCTCTCTCACTTAATAAATATTAGTAAACATAACCCCAGATTTCTCTTTGACACTGTATCTAAACTTACTAAAAAGCAGTCGTCTATTAGCTGCTCACCATTCACAGCCCATGAATTTCTAGATTTTTTCTGCAATAAGGTTGAGGAGATCTTAAAGAAAATTAGTTCTTCAACTCCATCTACTCCTGCAGATCCTGTCTTACTAAATTCATATCTATACAATGAGTCACTGATAGTCCCTGTTATCACAGCTTTTGAGACTATCTCTCTTGATACTTTGACTAAGTTTGTGTCAGCTTCTAAACCAACTGCTTGCCTACTTGATCCCTTACCAGCAAAACTTTTTAAAGACCTCTGGCCTTTTCTGGGACCTACAATGCTGGACATCGTTAACTTATCTCTTACTGCTGGCATTGTTCCCAGCAGTTTTAAGACAGCTGTGGTTAAACCTCTACTTAAAAAACCGCACCTTGATCCAGGGTCTCTTAATAACAATCGGCCAGTCTGTAATCTTCCATCCTTCTCTAAAGTACTAGAGAGAGTTGTTTATCAACAACTTTGGACCCATATAAAAGAAAACCATCTATATGAACCTTTTCAGTCGGCTTTCAGGCCCTGTCACTCCACTGAAACTGCTCTGACCCGAGTGGTAAATGATCTTCTACTGGCTATCGACTCTGATTCCACTTCTGTGCTTCTACTACTGGACCTCAGTGCAGCCTTTGACACCATCGATCACTGTATACGTTAAGATTGATTAAATTGTAATTTTGGTGTCTCTGGCTTAGCTCTCTCTTGGCTTAAGTCCTACTTATCTGGAAGAACGCATTGTGTCTGCTATAATAATATTATCTCAAAATTTTCTGACATTAAACATGGTTTGCCACAGGGCTCAGTACTTGGCCCTCTACTTTTCTCTCTTCAAATTACACCTCTTGGCCAAATTATACACAGTTACGGAATAAATTTCCATTGCTGTGCTGATGATACTCAGCTGTATGTGCCTATAAGGGCTGATGATCATACTCAAATCACTAACTTAGAGGCCTGCTTGGCTACTGTGAAAAACTGGATGTCACTTAACTTTCTGCTTTTAAATTCAGATAAAACCGAGATGCTGGTCATTGGCCCTGCTAGACACAGACACCAATTTGATCAAGTAACGATAACAATCCACAACTCTGTGGTTTCACAAAGTGTGGCAGCCAAAAATCTTGGTGTTACGTTTGATCCCAGCCTTTCCTTTGATAAGCACATTAAAGAAATCACCAAGACTGCCGTTCTTCACTTACGTAACATATCTAAAATTCGGTCTTTTCTCTCCATGACTGACGCAGAGACTCTAATACATGCATTTGTTTCATCCAGACTTGATTACTGTAATGTTGTGTTCTCAGGTCTGCCACATTCTAGTACTGAAAGTCTTCAGATGGTTCAGAATGCTGCTGCTAGAATCCTAACTAAAACTAGGAAATGTGACCATATTACACCAATCCTTGCCTCCCTTCATTGGCTTCCTATCCATGTTAGATCAGAATACAAGGTGCTTCTGCTGACTTATAAAATCCTAAATGGGCTTGCCCCATCCTACCTGTCTGATCTCCTTAACCCTTACATGCCATCTCGAGCACTTCGTTCTCAAAATACAGGGCTCCTGTGTGTACCCAAAGTTAAAAAGAGGTCAGCTGGTGGCAGCAGGGCCTTTTCCTGTCGGGCTCCATTGTCGTGGAATAACCTGCCTGCTGCCATCAGACCATCAGAGTCTGTTGAGTCTTTAAATCCAAACTTAAATCTCATCTTTTTACCTTAGTTTACAACTAGTTGCCTTTAAGTTGAGTGCTTCACAACCTGTACTGGATGGCGGGTAGGTTTTCTGTCTCAATGAATTTACCAACCACTGTTCTGCCGACGAGAGTATCGAGTATAGATTATGACGAATTGATGACTTAATTGGTTATGGCTAATGACTATTGCAAACTATTCTCTTCTCTAACATGTCTTTTCTCTCTCGCTCTCTGAATGATGTCTTCTCCTTTCTCTTTTTCTGTGTGTGAATGGTGTCATGTGAGTCTCTTGCATGCACGTGCAGTCGGTTCTCCTCCCAGGTCTCCGTGGTGATGGTGACCGCCATTTGGATGCTGCCTGCCCTTCCTCTCCTCACCTAAGTTTTTCTTATTACATGATGATGCTGGTCGCGTGACTTGGGTCCTGGACTGCTCCGTTGGCATGTGGACACTGCTTGGCATCCTGTGCATCATGTTCTTCATAAATGTCATGTCCATTATAATTCTGTTATCCTCTTTCAATGTTGTATTATGTAAATTGCGTGAACACAACATCGATTGCACGCTGTCCGTCTTGGGAGAGAGATCCCTCCTCTGCTGCTCTCCCTGAGGTTTCTTCCTATTGTTTCTCCCTGTTAAAGGGGTTTTTTAGGGAGTTTTTCCTTATCCAATGAGAGGGTCTAAGGACAGGATGTTGCATTGCTGTTAAGCCCACTGAGGCAAATTTGTAATTTGTGATATTGGGCTATACAAATAAAATTGATTTGATTTGAAATTGATTTGATTATTATGCACAGTAC